>NW_025534720.1:0-25000 GCF_020615455.1 Coregonus clupeaformis
ATATAAATCCTACTACTATAGCCATTACATCACACTACACTACTACTAAACTAATACTATAGTTACATCACACTACACTCACTACTAAAACTACTACTATAGTTAGATCACACTACACTACTACTAAACGAACTATAGTAATACACTAACAACTAAACAAAAAGTTAATAAAAAAAAAAAATACACTACATAAAACAATATAATCACACTACTAATTAAACTACTACTATAGTTACATCACACTACACTACTACTAAACACACTATAGTTACATCACACTACTACTAAACTACTACTATAGTTAATAAAAATAAACATATATAGTATACACTACACTACACTAAACAAATAGAAACTAACAAAAATAATATATTACATACACAACTATATAAAACTAATAGTTAATCACACTACACTATACTAAAATATATATTAATCACACTAACTACTACTAAACTACTAAATAGTTACATCACACTAACTACTACTAAACTTACTATATATTAATCACACTACACTACTACTAAATAAAAAATAAAAAAAAACAAAAAATAAAACTAAACTATAAACAAAAAACACACAATAAATATATATAGTTAATAACTATATAAATATAGTAATACACTAACACTAAAAAACAATAGTTAATCACAAACCTACTACTAAATACTACTAAAAGGTTACATACACTATACTACTAAACTCACTATATAGTTACATCAACACTACTACAAATTACTACTATAGTTACATCATCACTCACACTACTACTAAACTACTACTATAGTTAATCACACTACTACTAAACTACTACTATAGTGTACATCACACTACTACTAAACTACTACTATAGTTACATCACACTACACTACTACTAAACTACTACTATAGTTACATCACACTACTACAAACTACTACTATAGTTACATCACACACACTACTACTAAACTACTACTTATAGGTTACGTCACACTACTACTAAACTACTACTATAGTTGTCACCTACACTACTTACTAAACTACTACTATAGTTACATCACACTACTACTATACATTATACACTACTACTAAACTACTACTATAGTTACATCACACTACACTACTACTAAACTACTGCTATAGTTACGTCACACTACTACTAAACTTACTACTATAGTTACATCACACTACTACTACTACTAAACTACTACTATAGTTACATCACACTACACTACTACTAAACTACTACTATAGTTACATCACACTACACTACTACTAAACTACTACTATAGTTACATCACACTACTACTAAACTACTACTATAGTTACATCACACTACTACTAAACTACTACTATAGTTACATCACACTAAACTACTACTAAACTACTACTAATAGTTAGCATCAACTACTACTAAACTACTACTATAGTTACATCTACACTACTACTAAACTACTACTATAGTTACATCACACTACTACTAAACTACTACTATAGTTACATCACACTACACTACTACTAAACTACTACTATAGTTACATACAATACACTACTACTAAACTACTACTATAGTTACATCACAACACTACTACTAAACTACTACTTATAGTTACACATAAACACACTACTACTAAACTACTACTATAGTTGCATCACACTACACTACTACTAAACTACTACTATAGTTACATCACACTACTACTACTACTACTACTATAGTTACATCACACTAACTACTAAACTACTACTATAGTTACATCCACTACACTACTACTAAACTACTACTATAGTTACGTCACTACTACTACTAAACTACTACTACAGTTACATCCACTACACTACTACTAAACTACTACTATAGTTACGTCACACTACACTACTACTAAACTACTACTATAGTTACATCAATACACTACTACTAAACTACTGCTATAGTTACATCACACTACTACTAAACTACTACTATAGTTACATCACACTACACTACTACTAAACTACTACTATAGTTAATCACACTACACTACTACTAAACTACTACTATAGTTACATCACACTACACTACTACTAAACTACTACTATAGTTACATCACACTACACTACTACTAAACTACTACTATAGTTACATCACACTACTACTAAACTACTACTATAGTTACATCACACTACACTACTACTAAACTACTACTATAGTTACATCACACTACACTACTACTAAACTACTACTATAGTTACATCACACTACTACTAAACTACTACTATAGTTACATCACACTACTACTAAACTACTACTATAGTTACATCACACTACTACTAAACTACTACTATAGTTACATCACACTACTACTAAACTACTACTATAGTTACATCACACTACTACTACTACTAAACTACTACTATAGTTACATACACACTACTACTAAACTACTACTATAGTTACATCACACTACACTACTACTAAACTACTACTATAGTTACATCCACACTACTACTAAACTACTACTATAGTTACATCACACTACACTACTACTAAACTACTACTATAGTTACATCACACTACTACTAAACTACTACTATAGTTACATCACACTACTACTAAACTACTACTATAGTTACATCACACTACACTACTACTAAACTACTACTATAGTTACATCACACTACACTACTACTAAACTACTACTATAGTTACATCACACTACACTACTACTAAACTACTACTATAGTTACATCACACTACACTACTACTAAACTACTACTATAGTTACATCACACTACTACTAAACTACTACTATAGTTACATCACACTACACTACTACTAAACTACTACTATAGTTACATCACACTACTACTAAACTACTACTATAGTTACATCACACTACTACTAAACTACTACTATAGTTACATCACACTACACTACTACTAAACTACTACTATAGTTACATCACACTACACTACTACTAAACTACTACTATAGTTACATCACACTACTACTAAACTACTACTATAGTTACGTCACACTACACTACTACTAAACTACTACTATATTTACATCACACTACACTACTACTAAACTACTACTATAGTTACGTTACACTACACTACTACTAAACTACTACTATAGTTACATCACACTACACTACTACTAAACTACTACTATAGTTACTACTAAACTACTACTATAGTTACATCACACTACTACTAAACTACTACTATAGTTACGTCACACTACACTACTACTAAACTACTACTATAGTTACATCACACTACACTACTACTAAACTACTACTATAGTTACATCACACTACTACTACTAAACTACTACTATAGTTACATCACACTACACTACTACTAAACTACTACTATAGTTACATCACACTACTACTACTAAACTACTACTATAGTTACATCACACTACTACTAAACTACTACTATAGTTACATCACACTACACTACTACTAAACTACTACTATAGTTACATCATACACTACTACTAAACTACTACTATAGTTACATCATACACTACTACTAAACTACTACTATAGTTACATCACACTACACTACTACTAAACTACTACTATAGTTACATCACACTACTACTAAACTACTACTATAGTTACATCACACTACACTACTACTAAACTACTACTATAGTTACATCACACTACACTACTACTAAACTACTACTATAGTTACATCACACTACACTACTACTAAACTACTACTATAGTTACATCACACTACACTACTACTAAACTACTACTATAGTTACATCACACTACACTACTACTAAACTACTACTATAGTTACATCACACTACTACTAAACTACTACTATAGTTACATCACACTACACTACTACTAAACTACTACTATAGTTACATCACACTACTACTAAACTACTACTATAGTTACATCACACTACACTACTACTAAACTACTACTATAGTTACATCAACACTACTACTAAACTACTACTATAGTTACATCACACTACACTACTACTAAACTACTACTATAGTTACATCACACTACACTACTACTAAACTACTACTATAGTTACATCACACACTACTACTAAACTACTACTATAGTTACATCACACACTACTACTAAACTACTACTATAGTTACATCACACTACTACTAAACTACTACTATAGTTACATCACACTACACTACTACTAAACTACTACTATAGTTACATCACACTACACTACTACTAAACTACTACTATAGTTACATCACACTACACTACTACTAAACTACTACTATAGTTACATCACACTACTACTAAACTACTACTATAGTTACATCACACTACACTACTACTAAACTACTACTATAGTTACATCAACACTACTACTAAACTACTACTATAGTTACATCACACTACTACTAAACTACTACTATAGTTACATCACACTACACTACTACTAAACTACTACTATAGTTACATCACACTACACTACTACTAAACTACTACTATAGTTACATCACACTACACTACTACTAAACTACTACTATAGTTACATCACACTACTACTAAACTACTACTATAGTTACATCACACTACACTACTACTAAACTACTACTATAGTTACATCACACACACTACTACTAAACTACTACTATAGTTACATCACACCTACTACTAAACTACTACTATAGTTACATCACACTACACTACTACTAAACTACTACTATAGTTACATCACACACTACTACTAAACTACTACTATAGTTACATCACACTACACTACTACTAAACTACTACTATAGTTACATCACACTACACTACTACTAAACTACTACTATAGTTACATACACACTACTACTAAACTACTACTATAGTTACATCACACTACACTACTACTAAACTACTACTATAGTTACATCACACTACACTACTACTAAACTACTACTATAGTTACATCACACTACACTACTACTAAACTACTACTATAGTTACGTCACACACTACTACTAAACTACTACTATAGTTACATCACACTACACTACTACTAAACTACTACTATAGTTACATCACAACACTACTACTAAACTACTACTATAGTTACATCACACTACACTACTACTAAACTACTACTATAGTTACATCACACTACACTACTACTAAACTACTACTATAGTTACATCACACTACTACTAAACTACTACTATAGTTACATCACACTACACTACTACTAAACTACTACTATAGTTACATCACACTACTACTAAACTACTACTATAGTTACATCACACTACACTACTACTAAACTACTACTATAGTTACATCACACTACACTACTACTAAACTACTACTATAGTTACATCACACTACTACTAAACTACTACTATAGTTACATCACACTACACTACTACTAAACTACTACTATAGTTACGTCACACTACACTACTACTAAACTACTACTATAGTTACATCACACTACTACTAAACTACTACTATAGTTACATCACACTACACTACTACTAAACTACTACTATAGTTACATCACACTACTACTAAACTACTACTATAGTTACATCACACTACACTACTACTAAACTACTACTATAGTTACATCACACTACACTACTACTAAACTACTACTATAGTTACATCACACTACACTACTACTAAACTACTACTATAGTTACATCACACTACTACTAAACTACTACTATAGTTACATCACACTACTACTAAACTACTACTATAGTTACATCACACTACACTACTACTAAACTACTACTATAGTTACATCACACTACACTACTACTAAACTACTACTATAGTTTACATCACACTACTACTAAAACTACTACTATAGTTACATCACACTACACTACTACTAAACTACTACTATAGTTACATCACACTACTACTAAACTACTACTATAGTTACATCACACTACACTACTACTAAACTACTACTATAGTTACATGCAACACTACTACTAAACTACTACTATAGTTACATCACACTACACTACTACTAAACTACTACTATAGTTACATCACACTACACTACTACTAAACTACTACTATAGTTACATCAACACTACTACTAAACTACTACTATAGTTACATCACACTACACTACTACTAAACTACTACTATAGTTACATCACACTACACTACTACTAAACTACTACTATAGTTACATCACACTACACTACTACTAAACTACTACTATAGTTACATCACACTACACTACTACTAAACTACTACTATAGTTACATCACACTACACTACTACTAAACTACTACTATAGTTACATCACACTACTACTAAACTACTACTATAGTTACATCACACTACACTACTACTAAACTACTACTATAGTTACGTCACACTACACTACTACTAAACTACTACTATAGTTACATCACACTACACTACTACTAAACTACTACTATAGTTACATCACACTACTACTAAACTACTACTATAGTTACGTCACACTACTACTAAACTACTACTATAGTTACATCACACTACACTACTACTAAACTACTACTATAGTTACATCACACTACACTACTACTAAACTACTACTATAGTTACATCACACTACTACTAAACTACTACTATAGTTACATCACACTACACTACTACTAAACTACTACTATAGTTACATCCTACACTACTACTAAACTACTACTATAGTTACATCACACTACACTACTACTAAACTACTACTATAGTTACATCACCACTAACTACTACTAAACTACTACTATAGTTACATCACACTACACTACTACTAAACTACTACTATAGTTACATCACACTACTACTAAACTACTACTATAGTTACATCACACTACTACTAAACTACTACTATAGTTACATCACACTACACTACTACTAAACTACTACTATAGTTACATCACACTACACTACTACTAAACTACTACTATAGTTACATCACACTACACTACTACTAAACTACTACTATAGTTACATCACACTACTACTAAACTACTACTATAGTTACATCACACTACTACTACTACTAAACTACTACTATAGTTACATCACACTACTACTAAACTACTACTATAGTTACATCACACTACACTACTACTAAACTACTACTATAGTTACATCACACTACTACTAAACTACTACTATAGTTACATCACACTACACTACTACTAAACTACTACTATAGTTACATCACACTACACTACTACTAAACTACTACTATAGTTACATCACACTACTATTATAACTAAACTACTATATAGTTACATCCACACTACTACTAAACTACTACTATAGTTACATCACACACTACTACTAAACTACTACTATAGTTACATCAACTACACTACTACTAAACTACTACTATAGTTACATCACACTACACTACTACTAAACTACTACTATAGTTACATCACACTACACTACTACTAAACTACTACTATAGTTACATCACACTACTACTAAACTACTACTATAGTTACATCACACTACTACTAAACTACTACTATAGTTACATCACACTACACTACTACTAAACTACTACTATAGTTACATCACACTACTACTAAACTACTACTATAGTTACATCACACCACTACTACTAAACTACTACTATAGTTACGTCACACTACACTACTACTAAACTACTACTATAGTTACATCACACTACACTACTACTAAACTACTACTATAGTTACATCACACACACTACTACTAAACTACTACTATAGTTACATCACACTACACTACTACTAAACTACTACTATAGTTACATCACACTACTACTAAACTACTACTATAGTTACATCACACTACACTACTACTAAACTACTACTATAGTTACATCACACTACTACTAAACTACTACTATAGTTACATCACACTACACTACTACTAAACTACTACTATAGTTACATCACACTACTACTAAACTACTACTATAGTTACATCACACTACACTACTACTAAACTACTACTATAGTTACATCACAACACTACTACTAAACTACTACTATAGTTACATCACACTACACTACTACTAAACTACTACTATAGTTACATCACACTACACTACTACTAAACTACTACTATAGTTACATCACACACTACTACTAAACTACTACTATAGTTACATCACACTACACTACTACTAAACTACTACTATAGTTACATCACACTACACTACTACTAAACTACTACTATAGTTACATCACACTACACTACTACTAAACTACTACTATAGTTACATCTACACTACTACTAAACTACTACTATAGTTACATCACACTACACTACTACTAAACTACTACTATAGTTACATCACACTACACTACTACTAAACTACTACTATAGTTACATCACACTACTACTAAACTACTACTATAGTTACATCACACTACACTACTACTAAACTACTACTATAGTTACATCACACTACACTACTACTAAACTACTACTATAGTTACATCACACTACTACTAAACTACTACTATAGTTACATCACACTACACTACTACTAAACTACTACTATAGTTACATCACACACACTACTACTAAACTACTACTATAGTTACATCACACTACACTACTACTAAACTACTACTATAGTTACATCACACTACACTACTACTAAACTACTACTATAGTTACATCACACTACACTACTACTAAACTACTACTATAGTTACATCACACTACACTACTACTAAACTACTACTATAGTTACATCACACTACACTACTACTAAACTACTACTATAGTTACATCACACTACACTACTACTAAACTACTACTATAGTTACATCACACTACACTACTACTAAACTACTACTATAGTTACATCACACTACTACTACTACTAAACTACTACTATAGTTACATCACACTACACTACTACTAAACTACTACTATAGTTACATCACACTACACTACTACTAAACTACTACTATAGTTACATCACACTACACTACTACTAAACTACTACTATAGTTACATCACACTACACTACTACTAAACTACTACTATAGTTACATCACACTACACTACTACTAAACTACTACTATAGTTACATCACACTACACTACTACTAAACTACTACTATAGTTACATCACACTACTACTAAACTACTACTATAGTTACATCACACTACTACTAAACTACTACTATAGTTACATCACACTACTACTACTACTAAACTACTACTATAGTTACATCACACTACACTACTACTAAACTACTACTATAGTTACATCACACTACACTACTACTAAACTACTACTATAGTTACATCACACTACTACTAAACTACTACTATAGTTACATCACACTACTACTACTACTAAACTACTACTATAGTTACATCACACTACACTACTACTAAACTACTACTATAGTTACATCACACTACTACTAAACTACTACTATAGTTACATCACACTACTACTAAACTACTACTATAGTTACATCACACTACACTACTACTAAACTACTACTATAGTTACATCACACTACACTACTACTAAACTACTACTATAGTTACATCACACTACTACTAAACTACTACTATAGTTACATCACACTACTACTACTACTAAACTACTACTATAGTTACATCACACTACTACTAAACTACTACTATAGTTACATCACACTACACTACTACTAAACTACTACTATAGTTACATCAAACACTACTACTAAACTACTACTATAGTTACATCACACTACACTACTACTAAACTACTACTAGAGTTACATCACACTACTACTAAACTACTACTATAGTTACATCACACTACACTACTACTAAACTACTACTATAGTTACATCACACTACTACTAAACTACTACTATAGTTACGTCACACTACACTACTACTAAACTACTACTATAGTTACGTCACACTACACTACTACTAAACTACTACTATAGTTACATCACACTACACTACTACTAAACTACTACTATAGTTACATCACACTACACTACTACTAAACTACTACTATAGTTACATCACACTACACTACTACTAAACTACTACTATAGTTACATCACACTACACTACTACTAAACTACTACTATAGTTACATCACACTACACTACTACTAAACTACTACTATAGTTACATCACACTACTACTAAACTACTACTATAGTTACATCACACTACACTACTACTAAACTACTACTATAGTTACATCACACTACACTACTACTAAACTACTACTATAGTTACGTCACACTACTACTAAACTACTACTATAGTTACATCACACTACACTACTACTAAACTACTACTATAGTTACATCACACTACTACTACTACTAAACTACTACTATAGTTACATCACACTACTACTAAACTACTACTATAGTTACATCACACTACACTACTACTAAACTACTACTATAGTTACGTCACACTACACTACTACTAAACTACTACTATAGTTACATCACACTACACTACTACTAAACTACTACTATAGTTACATCACACTACTACTAAACTACTACTATAGTTACATCACACTACACTACTACTAAACTACTACTATAGTTACGTCACACTACTACTAAACTACTACTATAGTTACATCACACTACTACTAAACTACTACTATAGTTACATCACAGTACTACTAAACTACTACTATAGTTACATCACACTACACTACTACTAAACTACTACTATAGTTACATCACACTACACTACTACTAAACTACTACTATAGTTACATCACACTACTACTAAACTACTACTATAGTTACGTCACACTACACTACTACTAAACTACTTTTGACTGTATTGCAGTGTGTGTTTTTACGATTCAAACTAAAGTTAGATCACACCGGGGGAATAGTAGTCTTTTACAAGTCAACTCAAATCCCAAATAAACCCTCTATTCATCATAGCAGTGGAGAATTAAACATAATAACATACAGTGGGACTACAAAGTCAGTTATACTAACAAGAGCCCCCCCACCCTAAAAGCTCAGACACACCATGTACGATTGTCAAACTTTTGCCTGGCGACAGTACTTAGCACCTCTGAACAGAGTGTCGGCAGTCAATCTCTTTTGTGTTCACACAGCAAAGACCTCGAAGTCGTCAGCCACTAAGCCTTGTCAAAATACTCCAAACCAGAAGGTGGCAGTAGCTTTGTTTGGCAATGCATGTCCGTGTGTGTTGCTTAGTTTATGGTCTAGATTCCAATGTTAGCTAGCTAGCTGCGCTAATCTTGCTATTTTGTAGAAAGCCCTTGTTGATACTAGCCAGATGGCCACAGATAGATACAGTGCCTTCAGAATTCAGGCTGTAACACAACAAAATGTGGAATAAGTCAAGGTGTATGAATACTTTCTGAAGGCACTGTATCTGTAAGGTCCCTCAGTCGAGCAGTGAATTTCAAACACAGAATCAACCACAAAGACCAGGGAGGTTTTCCAATGCCTCGCAAAGAAGGGCACCTATTGGTAGATGGGTAAAAGTAAAAAAACTAACAGACATTGAATATCCCTTTGAGCAGGATGAAGTTATTAATTACACTTTGGATGGTGTATCAATACACCCAGTCACTACAAAGATACAGGCGTCCTTCCTAACTCAGTTGCCGGAGAGGAAGGAAACCACCAGGGATTTCACCATGAGGCCAATGATGACTTTAAAACAGTTTTAATGAGTTTAATGGCTGTGATAGGAGAAAACTGAGCATGGATAAACAACATTGTGGTTACTCCCCAATACTAACCAAAATGACAGAGTGAAAAGAAGGAAGACGGTACAGAAAACATGCATCCTGTTCGCAATAAGGCACTAAAGTAAAAATGCAAAAAAGGTGTCCTGAATACAAAGCGTTATATTAGGGGCAAATCCAACACAACACATCACTGAGTACCATGATGGTGGCTGCATCATGTTATGGTTACGCTTGTCATCGGTAAAGGAGTTTTTTTAGGATACAAAGAAACGGAATAGAGCGAAGCACAGACAACATCCTGGAGGAAAACCTGCTTCCGTCTGCTTTCCACCAGACACTGGGAGACAAATTCAACTTTCAGCAGCTAAAACACGTAGCCAAATATACACTGGAGTCGGTTACCAAGACGATATTGAATGTGCCTGAGTGTCAAGTAAAGTGAGTCAGGGGCGTGAATACTAATGTAAAGGAGATATTTCTGTATTTAATTTTCAATACATTTGATCACATTTCTAAAAACATGTTTTCACTTTGGTATTGTGTGTAGATGGGTGAGAAAAAAACATTTATTTACTCAATTTTGAATTCAGGCTGTAACACAACAATAATAATATGCCATTTAGCAGACGCTTTTATCCAAAGCGACTTACAGTCATGCGTGCATACATTTTTTGTTGTTGTTGTGTATGGGTGGTCCCAGGGATCGAACCCACTACCCTGGCGTTACAAGCGCCGCACTCTACCAGCTGAGCTACAGAGGACCACATCAACATGTGGAATAAGTCAATATATAAAGTCAATACTTTCCGAAGGCACTGTAACTACCTAGCAAGATGACGAAGAAACAATTTAATTCACTCTCCGTAATCCCATACTGCCAGTGCCAGCCCATAGTCAAATGTTTAGCTAGCTAGCTAACGTTAGCATATTCTCTAGCTAGCACAACATACAGTGGGGCAAAAAAGTATTTAGTCAGCCACTATTTGTGCAAGTTCTCCCACTTAAAAAGATGAGAGAGGCCTGTAATTTTCATCATAGGTACACGTCAACTATGAAAGACAAATTGAGAAGAAAAAAATCCAGAAAATCACATTGTAGGATTTTTTATGAATTTATTTGCAAATTATGGTGGAAAATAAGTATTTGGTCACCTACAAACAAGCAAGATTTCTGGCTCTCACAGACCTGTAACTTCTTCTTTAAGAGGCTCCTCTGTCCTCCACTCGTTACCTGTATTAATGGCATCTGTTTGAACTTGTTATCAGTATAAAGACACCTGTCCACATCCTCAAACAGTCACACTCCAAACTCCACTATGGCCAAGACCAAAGAGCTGACAAAGGACACCAGAAACAAAATTGTAGACCTGCACCAGGCTGGGAAGACTGAATCTGCAATAGGTAAGCAGCTTGGTTTGAAGAAATCAACTGTGGGAACAATTATTAGGAAATGGAAGACATACAAGACCACTGATAATCTCCCCTCGATCTGGGGCTCCACGCAAGATCTCACCCCGTAGGGTCAAAATGATCACAAGAACGGTGAGCAAAAATCCCAGAACCACACGGGGGGACCTAGTGAATGACCTGCAGAGAGCTGGGACCAAAGTAACAAAGCCTACCATCAGTAACACACTACGCCGCCAGGGACTCAAATCCTGCAGTGCAAGACGTGTCCGCCTGCTTAAGCCAGTAAATGTCCAGGCCTGTCTGAAGTTTGCTAGAGTGCATTTGGATGATCCAGAAGAGGATTGGGAGAATGTCATATGGTCAGATGAAACCAAAATATAACTTTTTGGTAAAAACTCAACTCGGTCGTGTTTGGAGGACAAAGAATGCTGAGTTGCATCCAAAGAACACCATACCTACTGTGAAGTATGGGGGTGGAAACATCATGCTTTGGGGCTGTTTTTCTGCAAAGGGACCAGGACGACTGATCCGTGTAAAGGAACGAATGAATGGGGCCATGTATCGTGAGATTTTGAGTGAAAACCTCCTTCCATCAGCAAGGGCATTGAAGATTAAGCGTGGCTGGGTCTTTCAGCATGACAATGATCCCAAACACACCGCCCGGGCAATGAAGGAGTGGCTTCGTAAGAAGCATTTCAAGGTCCTGGAGTGGCCTAGCCAGTCTCCTGATCTCAACCCCATAGAAAATCTTTGGAGGGAGTTGAAAGTCTGTGTTGCCCAGCGACAGCCCCAAAACATCACTGCTCTAGAGGAGATCTGCATGGAGGAATGGGCCAAAATACCAGCAACAGTGTGTGAAAACCTTGTGAAGACTTACAGAAAACGTTTGACCTGTGTCATTGCAAACAAAGGGTATATAACAAAGTATTGAGAAACTTTTGTTATTGACCAAATACTTATTTTCCACCATAATTTGCAAATAAATTCATTAAAAATCCTACAATGTGATTTTCTGGATTTTTTTTTCTCATTTTGTCTGTCATAGTTGACGTGTACCTATGATGAAAATTACAGGCCTCTCTCATCTTTTTAAGTGGGAGAACTTGCACAATTGGTGGCTGACTAAATACTTTTTTTCCCCACTGTAGCTAGCTAGCTAGCTAAAGACACTGCACTAACTTGGCAGCTAACACAGGCGGCTGTTTTATGGAAACTATGTAATTAGAATGTCAATACTAGCTTCAGTGGTTAGCAAGCTTAGAGGAAGTATTTAGTGTTGTGTGCATTGCATTGCGTCTGAGCACTTAGCTAGCTACCATCCCATAGCCTACATAGCAGGCTATGTGATGGTTTCGTGCTCTCTGATTGGCTCAAAGTCAAGTTATTGGCCCTGACGAGCATTGTGATTCTACAAGTAGAAAAGGCAGGTTCGTCGCTTCCGGGTCGGCACGCACCAGGTACTGCTTTTGTTCTAGCAAGAGAAGGAAGGGCCTCCCACTGCGATAAGGACCTATCGGCAGCCTATTGGCAGTGAGATTCTCTGTGTGTTTCATACTTAACCCTTCCTGATAAAACAGCATCATGTGACTTATAACCCTAACCCTTCCTGATAAAACAGCATCATGTGACTTATAACCCTAACCCTTCCTGATAAAACAGCATCATGTGACTTATAACCCTTCCTGATAAAACAGCATCATGTGACTTATAACCCTAACCCTTCCTGATAAAACAGCATCATGTGACTTATAACCCTAACCCTTCCTGATAAAACAGCATCATGTGACGTATAACCCTAACCCTTCCTGATAAAACAGCATCATGTGACTTATAACCCTTCCTGATAAAACAGCATCATCTGACTTATAACCCTAACCCTTCCTGATAAAACAGCATCATGTGACTTATAACCCTAACCCTTCCTGATAAAACAGCATCATTTTTTTCCCAGAATTTTACAAAATATCCTACCCAATCACACACCTCAAATGTAATGTTATCAGAACTCCATTTACTGTAACGCCGCTGCCTGCCTCAGATGTTGTCGTAGTACAGTTATTCCAGGGATCTCTACCGGTCCTGAACGCCAATATCCCCCCATGCATATCCCCCATGCATATCCCCCTCCACGTATATTTGGCTAACAGCTAACGGAGGAAACCAAGAGCTCACACACCACAGCAGGCGCTGTATTCAAAGAACCAAGGTTACAGGATTATAGTGAACCGTTTCCAACACCTCAGCCTTAGCTGACACATACATTCTCAAGTACACATAGACACAGGCGCAATGCACACGCACACACACACACACACACACACACACCTCAGCCCTAGGAACTAATGGCCGTCAGGAACTAACAAAACCATGAACAGATGTAGGAAGATAATGAGTGTAACACGAACCCGGCGCACACTTCACTGTTGTTAGAGCCTAGCTGACGTTCAAAGTAATTATTACACCACAACTTTAATAGCCTACGTTCAAAGAAATGACACAATACACACACAGTCTCTCTTAAACACACACACACAGTAGATGTAGTCATTATTACACAATAACCAAACTCTGTTTCACCCATAGCCATCGGCCCTTAAATAGGCCAAAATGGAGAAAAGGTTAGAGGGAAATATATTTGTGCTTTTATTTATTTTTGAACATCCTGTGACATCCTGCTGATTTAAGCCCTACTGTATGTTACCTAATTGTAGGATACCTAATTGTAGTATAACTAATTGTAGTATTGTAGTAACTAATTGTAGAATATCTAATTGTAGGATACCTCATTGTAGAACACCTAATTGTAGGATACCTAATTGTAAGTCACTCTGGATAAGATTGTCTGCTAAATGACTAAAATGTCATATAAATGTACTGCTCCATTCATTTGGCAGCACCATGGGGAGAGAGATAGCCCTGACTCCCTCCCGCTGACTGTCTGTCCTCTGGCGCCCACCTCCAGTGTGTGTGTGTGTGTGTGTGTGTGTGTGTGTGTGTGTGTGTGTGTGTGTGTGTGTGTGTGTGTGTGTGTGTGTGTGTGTGTGTGTGTGTGTGAGAGAGAGAGAGTGTGTGTGTGTGTGTGTTTGTGTGTATGTGTTTGTGCATGTCTGTGTGTGTGTATGTGTGTGTGAACATACAGTACCGGTCAAAAGTTTTAGAACACCTACTCATTCAAGTGTTTTTCTTTATTATATTATTTATTTTTACTATTTCTTACATTGTAGAATAATAGTGAAGACATTAAAACTATGAAATAACTCATATGGAATCATGTAGTAGCCAAAAAAGTGTTAAACAAATCAAAATATATTTTATATTTGAGATTCTTCAAAGTAGCCACCCTTTGCATTGATGACAGCTTTGCACACTCTTGGCCAATCAGTTTGAGCCAATCAGTTTTGTTGTGACAAGGTAGGGGGGTATACAGAAGATAGCCCTATTTGGTAAAATATCAAGCCCATATTATGGCAAGAACAGCTCAAATACACAAAGAGACACTATAGTCCATCATTACTTTAAGACATGAAGGTCAGTCAATACGGAACATTTCAAGAACTTTGGAAGTTTCTTCAAGTGCAGTCCAAAAACCATCAAGCGCTATTACGAAACTGTCTCTCACCGCCACAGGAATGGAAGACCCAGAGTTACCTCTGCTGTAGCGGATAAGTTCATTAGAGTTACCAGCCTCAGAAATTGCAGCCCAAATAAATGCTTCACAGAGTTCAAGTAACAGACACATCTCAACAGGGCAGGTCTTCATTGTCGAATTGCTGCAAAGAAACCACTACTAAAGGACACCAATAAAAAGAAGAGACCTGCTTGAGCCAAGAAACACGAGCAATGGACATTACAAACACACCGGTGGAAATTTGTCCTTTGGTCTGAAGTCCAAATTAGAGATTTTTGGTTCCAACCGCCGTGTCTTTGTGAGACGCGGTGTGGGTGAACGGATGATCTCGGCATGTGTAGTTCCCACCGTAAAGCATGGAGGAGGAGGTGTTATGGTGTGGGGGTGCTTTGCTGGTGACACTGTCATGTGTGGACCATGTACACTGAACAACAATATAAAAACAACATGTAAAGTGTTGGTCCGATGTTTCATGAGCTGAAATAAAAGAGGCCAGAAATAAGCACAAAAAAAGTATTTCTCTCAAATATTGTGCACAAATTTGTTTACATCCCTGTTAAAGAGCATTTCTCCTTTGCCAAGATAATCCATCCACTGACAGGTGGGGCACATCAAGAAGCTGATTAAAAAGCATGATCATTACACAAGTGCACCTTGTGCTGGGGACAATAAAAGGCCACTCTAAAATGTGCAGTTTTGTCACACAACACAATGCCACAGATGTCTCAAGTTTTGAGGGAGCGCGCAATTGGCATGCTGACTGCAGGAATGTCCACCAGAGCTGTTGCCAGAGAATTGAATGTTAATTTCTCTACCATAAGCCACCTCTAATGTCGTTTTAGAAAATTTGACAGTACGTCCACCCGGCCTCACAAACGTAACCCATGTGTATGGCGTCGTGAGGGCGAGCGGTTTGCTGATGTCAATGTTGTGAACAGAGTGCCACATGGTGGAGGTGGAGTTAACACAATTGCATTTTATCGATGGCAATTTGAATGCACACAGAAACCATGACGAGATCCTGAGGCCCATTGTCGTGCCATTCATCCGCCACCATCACCTCATGTTTCAGCATGATAATGCACGGCCCCATGTTGCAAGGATCTGTACACAATTCCTGGAAGCTGAAAATGGCCCAGTTCTTCCATGGTCTGCATACTCACCAGACATGTCACCCATTGAGCATGTTTGGGATGTTGCAGTTCCCGCCAATATCCAGCAATTTCACACAACAATTGCAAAGGAGTGGGACAACATTCCACAGGCCACAATCAACAGCCTGATCAACTATATGCGAAGGAGATGTCGCGCTGCATGAAGCAAAATGGTGGTCACACCAGATACTGACTGGTTTTCTGATCCACGCCCCTACCTTTAAAAAAAAAAAAGGAATCTGTCACCAACAGATCTATATCTGTATTCCCAGTTCAAATCCAAATCCATAAATTAGGGAATCATTTATTTATTTCAATTGACTGATTTCCTTATATGAACTGTAACTCAGTAAAATCTTTAGATTATTCTAAACTGCTAGCCTTACACATACCAGTTTTAAGACATTTATTTTCTCTCAGAATAACAAGTCAAATCAAGTCCATTATGAGTAGATTTTTCCACAGGAAAAAAATTGAACATGAAAACAGAGGGAGGATAACTGTCTTGTCTGAAAGACGTCATGATGCACACACAATAACACACAATCGCACATAAACACGCACGCACACAGAAAAACACAGACACACCAGACACACTCATTCTCACACATGCACACACACAGACACACACACACACACACCACACACACAGGGTGAGAGAGCCTGTTACCCAAAAGCTTTACACTGTCTGACAGAGGAAACATCTGTTCATAAAACACCAACTCGTTCAATTTAGACATGGTCAAAAGAGGGCTTAGCACACAAACACACACAGAGAGACACTGACATTTCCTCATGCACATAGACACACACACACACACACACACACACACACACACACACACACACATTGTGATGCACAAACAATGACACACACATTCTCTTTCACATAGACATACTCTCACAGTACAGTGGCTTGCGAATGTATTGTCCCCCCTTTTGGCATTTTTCCTATTTTGTTGCCTTACAACCTGGAATTAAAATTGATTTTTGGGGGGTTTGTATCATTTCATTTACACAACATGCCTACCACTTTGAAGATGCAAAATAAAAATTTTTGTGAAACAATAACTTGAGCGTGCATAACTATTCACCCCCCCCAGTCAATACTTTGTAGAGCCACCTTTTGCAGCAATTACAGCTGCAAGTCTCTTGGGGTATGTCTCTATAAGCTTGGCACATCTAGCCACTGGGATTTTTGCCCATTCTTCAAGGCAAAACTGATCCAGCTCCTTCAAGTTGGATGGGTTCCGCTGGTGTACAGCAATCTTGAAGTCATACCACAGATTCTCAATTGGATTGAGGTCTGGGCTTTGACTAGACCATTCCAAGACATTTACAGTGGGGAAAAAAAGTATTTAGTCAGCCACCAATTGTGCAAGTTCTCCCACTTAAAAAGATGAGAGAGGCCTGTAATTTTCATCATAGGTACACGTCAACTATGACAGACAAATTGAGAAAAGAAAATCCAGAAAATCACATTGTAGGATTTTTAATGAATTTATTTGCAAATTATGGTGGAAAATAAGTATTTGGTCACCTACAAACAAGCAAGATTTCTGTCTCTCACAGACCTGTAACTTCTTCTTTAAGAGGCTCCTCTGTCCTCCACTCGTTACCTGTATTAATGGCACCTGTTTGAACTTGTTATCAGTATAAAAGACACCTGTCCACAACCTCAAACAGTCACACTCCAAACTCCACTATGGCCAAGACCAAAGAGCTGTCAAAGGACACCAGAAACAAAATTGTAGACCTGCACCAGGCTGGGAAGACTGAATCTGCAATAGGTAAGCAGCTTGGTTTGAAGAAATCAACTGTGGGAGCAATTATTAGGAAATGGAAGACATACAAGACCACTGATAATCTCCCTCGATCTGGGGCTCCACGCAAGATCTCACCCCGTGGGCTCAAAATGATCACAAGAACGGTGAGCAAAAATCCCAGAACCACACGGGGGGACCTAGTGAATGACCTGCAGAGAGCTGAGACCAAAGTAACAAAGCCTACCATCAGTAACACACTACGCCGCCAGGGACTCAAATCCTGCAGTGAAAGACGTGTCCCCCTGCTTAAGCCAGTACATGTCCAGGCCCGTCTGAAGTTTGCTAGAGTGCATTTGGATGATCCAGAAGAGGATTGGGAGAATGTCATATGGTCAGATGAAACCAAAATAGAACCTTTTGGTAAAAACTAAACTCGTCGTGTTTGGAGGACAAAGAATGCTGAGTTGCATCCAAAGAACACCATACCTACTGTGAAGCATGGGGATGGGAAACATCTTGCTTTGAGGCTGTTTTTCTGCAAAGGGACCAGGACGACTGATCCGTGTAAAGGAAAGAATGAATGGGGCCATTTATCGTGAGATTTTGAGTGAAAACCTCCTTCCATCAGCAAGGGCATTGAAGATGAAACGTGGCTGGGTCTTTCAGCATGACAATGATCCCAAACACACTGCCCGGGCAACGAGGAGTGGCTTCGTAAGAAGCATTTCAAGGTCCTGGAGTGGCCTAGCCAGTCTCCAGATCTCAACCCCATAGAAAATCTTTGGAGGGAGTTGAAAGTCCGTGTTGCCCAGCGACAGCCCCAAAACATCACTGCTCTAGAGGAGATCTGCATGGAGGAATGGGCCAAAATACCAGCAACAGTGTGTGAAAACCTTGTGAAGACTTACAGAAAACGTTTGACCTGTGTCATTGCCAACAAAGGGTATATAACAAAGTATTGAGAAACTTTTGTTATTGATCAAATACTTATTTTCCACCCTAATTTGCAAATAAATTCATTAAAAATCCTACAATGTGATTTTCTGGATTTTTTTTTTCATTTTGTCTGTCATAGTTGACGTGTACCTATGATGAAAATTACAGGCCTCTCTCATCTTTTTAAGTGGGAGAACTTGCACAATTGGTGGCTGACTAAATACTTTTTTTCCCCACTGTAAATGTTTCCCCTTAAACCACTTGAGTGTTGCTTTAGCAGTATGCTTAGGGTCATTGTCCTGCTGGAAGGTGTACCTCTGTCCCAGTCTCAAATCTCTGGAAGACTGAAACAGGTTTCCCTCAAGAATTTTCCTGTATTTAGCGGCATCCATCATTCCTTCAATTCTGACCAGTTTCCCAGTCCCTGCCGATGAAAAACATTGGTGTTCTCGGGGTGATGAGAGGTGTTGGGTTTGCACCAGACATAGCGTTTTCCTTGATGGCCAAAAAGCTCAATTTTAGTCTCATCTGACCAGAGTACCTTCTTCCATATGTTTGGGGAGTCTCCCACATGGCTTTTGGCGAACACCAAACGTGTTTGCTCATTATTCTCTTTAAGCAATGGCTTTTTTCTGGCCACTCTTCCGTAAAGCCCAGCTCTGTGGAGTGTACGGCTTAAAGTGGTCCTATGGACAGATACTCCAATCTCCGCTGTGGAGCTTTGCAGCTCCTTCAGGGTTTTCTTTGGTCTCTTTGTTGCCTCTCTGATTAATGCCATCCTTGTCTGGTCTGTGAGTTTTGGTGGGCGGCCCTCTCTTGGCAGACTTGTTGCGGTGCCATATTCTTTCCATTTTTTAATAATGGATTTAATGATCCTCCGTGGGATGTTCAAAGTTTCAGTACAGTAACTACAGAACAGCTCAGTACAGTATAGTTAACTACAGAACAGAACAGTACAGTACTGTATAGTTTAGTGAACTACAGTATATTACAGTACATTACAGTAACAGTTTAGTGAACTACAGTACATTACAGTAACAGTATATTGAACTACAGTACATTACAGTAACCGTTTAGTGAACTACAGTACATTAGAGTAACAGTATATTGAACTACAGTATATTACAGTAACAGTATATTGAACTACAGTATATTACAGTAACAGTATAGTGAACTACAGTATATTACAGTAACAGTATATTGAACTACAGTACATTACAGTAACAGTATAGTGAACTACAGTACATTACAGTAACAGTATATTGAACTACAGTATATTACAGTAACAGTATATTGAACTACAGTATATTACAGTAACAGTATAGTGAACTACAGTACATTACAGTAACAGTATATTGAACTACAGTATATTACAGTAACAGTATAGTGAACTACAGTACATTACAGTAACAGTATATTGAACTACAGTACATTACAGTAACAGTTTAGTGAACTACAGTATATTACAGTACATTACAGTAACCGTTTAGTGAACTACAGTACATTACAGTAACAGTATATTGAACTACAGTATATTACAGTAACAGTATATTGAACTACAGTACATTACAGTAACCGTTTAGTGAACTACAGTACATTACAGTAACAGTATATTGAACTACAGTACATTACAGTAACAGTATATTGAACTACAGTACATTACAGTAACAGTGCAGTTCCAGTAGGCTACACGTTAGGATACACCTTGAGAGAACAACAATTATTCATAGCCATGAATCTTGCCAGCAAATATCCCAACAAAGGCAGTCAGACAAAGAGAGGGAGGAAGCCAGACAGAATTTGCTAAAAGTATTTTTCCTTAAGGGAAATATTAATTACGTTTTTGCATCCATACAAAACTGTTGTTGTCTTCAGGGATTTCCCTCTCACTAAATCCCCCCCTCTGTTGGAAGAGGTTTAAAACCACAATTTGAAGAGCTTCTCACTGGCACAGCATCCAGCTAGCTCCTTAATACTCTGAGCGAGCGAGGAGTGTGTGTGTGTGTGTGTATATGCGAACCCCCCGCCGAGGTGAAACCCCCTCACCGACCGCCCACCCCTACCCATTCACCCCCCAATTTAAAATGCCCCTTGGATTAAGACAGAAAGTTGGCAGAGGTAGCGAGCGGCGCGTCGTTATTCGTAACGACTCTTCAAAGACTCTCTTTATTAGAAGAAGTAACCCTGGAGCCAGGCCAAAGGGTCCGGGAGAGGGTGAGGACCAACCCTGGTACGGTGGCTCTGAGGGGGCCAGGGAGGGGTCTGACAGGTGGCCAGGGAGGGGGAGGGGTCTGACAGGGGGCCAGGGAGGGGTCTGACAGGGGGCCAGGGAGGGGTCTGACAGGGGCCAGGGAGGGGTCTGACAGGGGGCCAGGGAGGGGTCTGACAGGGGGGCCAGGGAGGGGTCTGACAGGGGGCCAGGGAGGGGTCTGACAGGGGGGCCAGGGAGGGGTCTGACAGGTGGCCAGGGAGGGGGAGGGGTCTGACAGGGGGCCAGGAAGGGGTCTGACAGAGGGCCAGGGAGGGGTCTGACAGGGGGCCAGGGAGGGGTCTGACAGGGGCCAGGGAGGGTCTGACAGGTGGCCAGGGAGGGGTCTGACAGGGGGCCAGGGAGGGGTCTGACAGGTGGCCAGGGGAGGGGTCTGACAGGGGGCCAGGGAGGGGTCTGACAGGGGGGCCAGGGAGGGGGCCAGGGAGGGGGCCAGGGAGGGGTCTGAGAGGGGGCCAGGGAGGGGTCTGACATGGGGCCAGGGAGGGGTCTGACAGGGGGCCAGCGAGGGGTCTGACAGGGGGCCAGGGAGGGGTCTGACAGGGGGGCCAGGGAGGGGTCTGACAGGGGGCCAGGGAGGGGTCTGACAGGGGGGCCAGGGAGGGGTCTGACAGGGGGCCAGGGAGGGGGCCAGGGAGGGGAGGGGTCTGACAGGGGGCCAGGGAGGGGTCTGACAGGGGGCCAGGGAGGGGTCTGACAGGGGGCCAGGGAGGGGGAGGGGTCTGGCAGGTGGCCAGGGAGGGGTCTGACAGGGGGCCAGGGAGGGGTCTGACAGGGGGCCAGGGAGGGGTCTGACAGGGGGCCAGGGAGGGGTCTGACAGGTGGCCAGGGAGGGGTCTGACAGGGGGCCAGGGAGGGGGTCTGAGAGGGGGGCCAGGGAGGGGTCTGGCAGGTTGCCAGGGAGGGGTCTGACAGGGGGCCAGGGAGGGGGCCAGGGAGGGGGCCAGGGAGGGGTCTGACAGGGGCCAGGGAGGGGTCTGAGAGGGGGCCAGGGAGGGGTCTGAGAGGGGGGCCAGGGAGGGTCTGACAGGGGCCAGGGAGGGGTCTGACAGGGGCCAGGGAGGGGTCTGACAGGGGGCCAGGGAGGGGTCTGACAGGTGGCCAGGGAGGGGTCTGACAGGGGGCCAGGGAGGGGTCTGACAGGGGGCCAGGGAGGGTCTGACAGGGGGCCAGGGAGGGTCTGACAGGGGGCCAGGGAGGGGTCTGACAGGGGCCAGGGAAGGGTCTGACAGGGGGCCAGGGAGGGGCCTGGCAGGTGGCCAGGGAGGGGTCTGACAGGGGGCCAGGGAGGGGTCTGACAGGGGGGCCAGGGAAGGGTCTGACAGGGGGCCAGGGAGGGGTCTGACAGGGGGGCCAGGGGGGGGTCTGACAGGGGGCCAGGGAGGGGTCTGACAGGGGGCCAGGGAGGGGCCTGGCAGGTGGCCAGGGAGGGTCTGACAGGGGGGCCAGGGAGGGGTCTGACAGGGGGGCCAGGAGGGGTCTGACAGGGGGGCCAGGGAGGGGGAGGGGTCTGACAGGGGGCCAGGGAGGGGTCTGACAGGGGGGCCAGGGAGGGTCTGACAGGGGGGCCAGGGAGGGGTCTGACAGGGGGCCAGGGAGGGGTCTGACAGGGGGCCAGGGAGGGGTCTGACAGGGGGCCAGGGAGGGGTCTGAGAGGGGGCCAGGGAGGGGTCTGACAGGGGGCCAGGGAGGGGTCTGACAGGGGGCCAGGGAGGGGTCTGACAGGGGGCCAGGGAGGGGTTTGACAGGGGGCCAGGGAGGGGTCTGACAGGGGGCCAGGGAGGGGTCTGACAGGGGGCCAGGGAGGGGTCTGACAGGGGGCCAGGGAGGGGTCTGACAGGGGCCAGGGAGGGGTCTGAAAGGGGGCCAGGGAGGGGTCTGACAGGGGGCCAGGGAGGGGTCTGACAGGGGGCCAGGGAGGGGGGCCAGGGAGGGGAGGGGTCTGACAGGGGGCCAGGGAGGGGTCTGACAGGGGGGCCAGGGAGGGGTCTGACAGGGGGCCAGGGAGGGGTCTGACAGGGGGCCAGGGAGGGGTCTGACAGGGGGCCAGGGAGGGGTCTGACAGGGGGCCAGGGAGGGGTCTGACAGGGGGCCAGGGAGGGGTCTGACAGGGGGCCAGGGAGGGGTCTGACAGGGGGCCAGGGAGGGGTCTGGCAGGGGGGCCAGG
>NW_025534720.1:35000-47500 GCF_020615455.1 Coregonus clupeaformis
CTCCTCCCTCTCTCCCCTCCTCCCTCTCTCTCCTCCTCTCCTCCCTCTCTCCTCTTCCTCCCATCTCCTCCTCTCCTCCCTCTCTGCTCTTCCTCCACCTCTCTTCTCCTTTGTCTCTGCTCTCCTTCTCTCCTCTGCCCATCTCCTCTTCTGACTTGACTCCCTACCGTATCTCCCCTCCTCTTCCTCCTCCTCCCCTCCCCTCCTCAACTCCTCCACCTCTCCTCTAACCTGCTCTCTCTTCCTCCTCCTCTCTCCTCCTCCTCCTCTCTCCTCCTCCTCCTCTCTCTTCTCTCCTCCTCTCCTCCCATCCCTTCTCCTTCTCTCCTCCTCTCCCCATAATCAAAGTAATTAAGTACACACACTACATGATCAAAAAGTATGTGGACACCTGCTCCTCCAACATCTCATTCTAAAATCATGGGCATTAATATGGAGTTGGTCCCCCCTTTGCTGCTATAACAGCCTCCACTCTTCTGGGAAGGCTTTCCACTAGATGTTGGAACATTGCTGCGGGGACTTGCTTCCATTCAGCCACAAGAGCATTATTGAGGTTGGGAACTGATGTTGGGCGATTAGGCCTGGCTCGCAGTCGGCGTTACAATTCATCCCAAAGGTGTTCGATAGGGTTGAGGTCAGGGCTCTGTGCAGGCCAGTCAAGTTCTTCCACACCAATCTCGACAAACCATTTCTGTATGGACCTTGCTTTGTGCACGGGGGCATTGTCATGCTGAAACAGGAAAGGGCCTTCCCCAAACTGTTCGACAAAGTTGGAAGCACAGACTCATCTAGAATGTCATTGTATACTGTAGCATTAAGATTTCCCTTGACTGGAACTAAGGGAAAAACAGCCCCAGACCATTATTCCTCCTCCAACAACCTTTACAGTTGGCACTATGCATTGGGGCAGGTAGCCTTCTCCTGGCATCTGCCATACCCAGATTCGTCTGTCGGACAGCCAGATGGTGAAGCGTGATTCATCACTCCAGAAAACGCGTTTCCACTGCTCCAGAGTCCAATGGTGGTGAGCTTTACACCACTCCAGCCGACGCTTGGCATTGCGCGGCTTGTGTACGGCTACTCGGCCATGGAAACCCATTTCATGAAGCTCCCGACAAACAGTTATTGTGCTGACGTTGCTACCAGAGGCAGTTTGGAACTCGGTAGTGAGTGTTGCAACCGGTAGTGAGTGTTGCAACCGAGGACAGATGATCTTTACGCGCTTCAGCACTCGGCGGTCCCGTTCTGGGAGCTTGTGTGGCATACCACTTCGCGTCTGAGCCGTGGTTGCTCCTAGAGGTTTCCACTTCACAATACCGTGCATTCGGAAAGTATTCAGGCCATATTCTAAAATTTATTCAATAGTTTTTTCCCCTCATCAATCTACACACAATACCCCATAATGACAAAGCAAAAACAGGTTTTTAGACATTTTTGCTAATTTATAAAAAATACAAAACTGAAATATCACATTTACATAAGTATTCAGACCCTTTACTCAGTACTTTCTTGAAGCACCTTTGGCAGCGATTACAGCCTCGAGTCTTCTTGGGTATGACGCTACAAGCTTGGCACACCTGTATTTGGGGAGTTTCTCTCATTTTTCTCTGCAGATCCTCTCAAGCTCTGTCAGGTTGGATGGGGAGCGTCGCTGCACAGCTATTTTCAGGTCTCTCCAGAGATGTTCGATCGGGTTCAAGACCGGGCTCTGGCTGGGCCACTCAAGGACATTCAGAGACTTGTCCCGAAGCCACTCCTGCGTTGTCTTGGCTGTGTACTTAGGGTCGTTGTCCTGTTGGAAGGTGAACCTTCGCCCCAGTCTGAGGTCCTGAGTGCTCTGGAGCAGGTTTTCATCAATGATCTCTCTGTACTTTGCTCCGTTCATCTTTCCCTCGATCCTGACTAGTCTCCCAGTCCCTGCCACTGAAAAACATCCCCACAGCATGATGCTGCTGCCACCACCATGCTTCACCGTAGGGATGGTGCCAGGTTTCTCCAGACGTGACGCTTGCCATTCAGGCCAAAGAGTTCAAT
The DNA here is from genome assembly GCF_020615455.1 of Coregonus clupeaformis. NCBI lineage: Eukaryota > Metazoa > Chordata > Actinopteri > Salmoniformes > Salmonidae > Coregonus > Coregonus clupeaformis. The sequence goes on from NW_025534720.1 coordinate 37,035, forward strand.
CTTGTTTCTCATGGTCTGAGAGTTTTTAGGTGCCTTTTGGCAAACTCCAAGCGGGCTGTCATGTGCCTTTTACTGAGGAGTGGCTTCTGTCTGGCCACTCTACCAGAAAGGCCTTATTGGTGGAGTGCTGCAGAGATAGTTGTCCTTCTGGAACGTTCTCCCATCTCCACAGAGGAACTCTGGAGCTCTGTCAGAGTGACCATCGGGTTCTTGGTCACCTCCCTGACCAAGGCCCTTCTCCCCCGATTGCTCAGTTTGGCCGGGCGGCCAGCTCTAGGAAGAGTCAAGATGGTTCCAACTTCTTCCATTTAAGAATGATGGAAGCCACTGTGTTCCTTCAATGCTGCAGAACTTTTTTGGTACCCTTCCCGAGATCGGTGCCACAACACAATCCTGTCTCTGAGCTCCACGGACAATTCCTTCAACCTCATGGCTTGATTTTTGCTCTAACATGCACTGTCAACTGTGTGACCTTATCTAGACAGGTGTGTGCCTTTCCAAATCATGTCCAATCAATTGAATTGACCACAGGTGGACTCCAATCAAGTTGTAGAAACATATCAAGGATGATCAATGGAAACAGGATGCACATGAGCTCAATTTCAGATCTCATAGCAAAGGGTCTGAATACTTATGTAAATAAGGTATTTCAGTTTTTTATTTTTAATATATTTGCAAACATTTCTAAAAACCTGTTTTCGCTTTGTCATTATGGGGTATTGTGTGTAGATTGATGAAGATGTTTTATTTACTTAATCCATTTTAGAATAAGGCTGTAATGTAACAAAATGTGGAAAAAGGGGTCTGAATACTTCCTGAATGCACTGTAACAGCACTTGCAGTTGACCGGGGCAGCTCTAGCAGGGCAGAAATTTGACGAACTGACTTGTTGGAAAGGTGGCATCCTATGACAGTGCCGCGTTGAAAGTCACTGAGCTCTTCAGTGCTCTTCAGTAAGGCCATTCTACTGCCAATGTTTGTCTGTGGAGATTGCGTGGCTGTGGGCTCGATTTTATACACCTGTCAGCAACAGGGCGTGGCTGAAATAGCCGTGTCCACTCATTTGAAGGGGTGTCCACATACTTTTATATATATATATAGCGTATGTGCCAAACACTTCACTGGGGTTTTTATTCCTCAATAGAAACAACAAGCAGACAGACGGCAGCTCCCTAAGTATAACACCGTAAACCCAGAACCCAGAACACCCCAATAACACACCAAAATAAAACAGACCATGCCTAGCTGCCACGGTAACCAACACCATGGTAACTCCACGGCAACGGACACTACAGTGACCTGTCTTCAAGGATACAAACAGTACAGCTTCATGTTTTATTTTACATTTTTTCTTTGTCTTTCTTTTTTGGGGCTGGGGGGGGGGGATTGGGGGTGACAAAATCCAGTTGATCTCGGCCCTGTCTCTCCCGTCAGCCGCTGGGAACAGTGTTTATTAGTAAAAAAGAAAAACAACACACGGCAGATGGGACCATTACACATGACCAAACCAATCAATCACAGATGAAGGGCCCAGGTGCGGCGCAGCCGCGCAACAACGCACCATTTCACAGTCTGTCACACACATACACATGGTCGTACATGAATGACCCGGTCCTGCTCCCACGAGGTCTCATCTGGAGCAGAGGAGGAGAGCACTCTCTCTCTTTTTCTCTGTCTATATCTCTCTCTCTCTCTCTCTCTCTCTCTCTCTCTCTCTCTCTCTCTCTCTCTCTCTCTCTCTCTCTCTCTCTCTCTCTCTCTCTCTCTCTCTCTCTCTCTCTCTCTCTCTCTCTCTCTCTCTCTCGCCTGCCTGGGTCTCGGCCTGACGTCTTCATCATACACACTGAACACCACACTCCCACTCCCTCCATCCCTCGCTCCTATGGACCCCCATCTCTCTCTCTCTCTCTCTCTTTCTTTCTCTCTTTCACAGACACACATTCTCTCCATTTTCCCTCCCCATCTCTCTCTCTACACTTCTTTTTCATATTCCATATTCACTGATGCTGTTTTTGACCAATGGCTGCTGTAGACTGACTGTTTGTTAACCCCTGACTGTTCTGTTCTGACAGGACTAGATGTTGAATGAGAGAAACATGAGTAAGTCAATGCTGCTGTAATAAATATTGAAGTGAATAAACAGGGGAATAAATAAATTCAGTCAAATATTCAAGTAAACGTATTAATACTTGTATTCTATTTATTTATGAATCAAATAAAAACAGATACATATTTTTTATAAATAAATAGCAAAAGCATGTACCCGTAGATTGGGTATTGTAGATGGCATTGTATGCGGGCCGTTGCCATGTTAGATGTTGAGGGGAGCTCGGCCAAGCAGGGCTGAATCTAGGCTGAGGGCGAGGGGGGGCGTGCCTCCAGGCTCTACCAATCAGCAGCTCTCTCTGAGGAATGGGATGCCTGTAGAATTCCAATCTCCCCTGCTACATTCCAGCTTCCAGCTGCCAGACCGCCCCAGCTGCACACACACACACACACACACACACACACACACACACACACACACACACACACTACAACACAGGAACTAGGGGATTGACACAGGTTTAGGTATTTTTGGGGAAACTTTTTGAGCTAATGCCTGTGGGAAGCTAAGGTGAAGACTCCACTGAATATTTAAAACTGAAAAAAAAATGGAGGACACAGTGCATCCAGATGACATACTATACTATACACTAAACTAAACCCACTTGTTAATAATCTACACACACAGGACAAAGACCACTATCTCAGTCTTTAACATTTTGAGATATAAAAATATAACAAGAGGCATAATATAATATTGTATAGTACTTATTTTCCAACCATTTCCTGTTCATTTGGAAAATCTCAGTAAAATATGTCTAATAGTATGATGACTAGAGGCTAGTTGACCTCTCTCTCTGTCTAATAGTATGATGACTAGAGGCTAGTTGACCTCTCTCTCTGTCTAATAGTATGATGACTAGAGGCTAGTTGACCTCTCTCTCTGTCTAATAGTATGATGACTAGAGGCTAGTTGACCTCTCTCTCTGTCTAATAGTATGATGACTAGAGGCTAGTTGACCTCTCTGTCTGTCTAATAGTATGATGACTAGAGGCTAGTTGACCTCTCTCTCTGTCTAATAGTATGATGACTAGAGGCTAGTTGACCTCTCTCTCTGTCTAATAGTATGATGACTAGAGGCTAGTTGACCTCTCTCTCTGTCTAATAGTATGATGACTAGAGGCTAGTTGACCTCTCTCTCTGTCTGATAGTATGATGACTAGAGGCTAGTTGACCTCTCTCTCTGTCTGATAGTATGATGACTAGAGGCTAGTTGACCTCTCTCTCTGTCTAATAGTATGATGACTAGAGGCTAGTTGACCTCTCTCTCTGTCTAATAGTATGATGACTAGAGGCTAGTTGACCTGTCTCTCTGTCTAATAGTATGATGACTAGAGGCTAGTTGACCTCTCTCTCTGTCTAATAGTATGATGACTAGAGGCTAGTTGATCTCTCTCTCTGTCTAATAGTATGATGACTAGAGGCTAGTTGACCTCTCTCTCTGTCTAATAGTATGATGACTAGATGTCACAAGCCGGGCTAGAACTCCGGTCTCAAATGTGTAGAGCTGGGGGTACTACCCCTTAGCCACAGAGGAGATGTTGTAGGACCCAAATGAAACACCCCAGGCAATACTCCAGGTAAGTAGATTTAATGTTCCAAAACAGGAGGCAAAACAAAACAACTCCCCGAGGGGAGAAAAACAAACTAAAGATAACTTTGAATAACTTACTAGGACTGATACGGTGGGACAAAGCAGGAGACACATAGACAGGACGCAATAACCAAGTGAGAAACAAGGGGAAAACACACAGCTAAAATACTCAAGGGGAAACAAGGCACAGGTGACATAGATAAGCTAATTAGGACACATGAGGAAAAACTAAGGCAAAGGGGAACACAGCTGACCTCTAGAGGCCAGGAGACAAACAGGGGAAGCAGGAAGCTGACAGGACCCCCCTCCTCTAGGAACGACTCCTGACGTTCCTTCCAGAACACCCTGGCCCCAGGGTGCGAAAATCTCGGATCAACCCTGGGTCCAGGATGTCCCTGGCCGGAACCCAGGAGCGCTCCTCTGGCCCGTAGCCCTCCCAGTCCACCAGATACTGCAGAGAGTTCTGGACCCTCCGGGAGTCCAGTATCCGGCGGACTGTGTAGGCTGGCTGGCCGTCTATGATCCTGGGAGGTGGCGGGGGGTCTGTGGGGGGGGCAAAAGGAGAAGACAAGACAGGTTTAAGGAGTGAAACATGGAAAGTGGGGTTAACTCTAAGGGAGCGAGGCAGAACTAAACGATACGACACAGGGTTAACCTTTCTAGAAATGCGGAAAGGGCCGATGTATCTCTGGGAAAGCTTCTTGGATTCGACCCGGAGGGGCAAGTTCTTAGTGGCCAACCAAACTCTCTGACCAGCTCGGAAACTAGGGGGCCGTCCGGCGGTGGCGATTAGCCTGACTTTGGTATCTCTGGGAGGTCCGAAGGAGGGTACACCTGGCCTTCTTCCAGGTCCGCCTACAGCGTTGGACAAAGCGCTGGGCCGAGGGAACACCAACTTGCGCCTCTTCCTCTGGAAACAAAGGAGGGTTGTAACCGAACTGGCATTCGAAGGGGGACAATCCGGTGGCTGAGGACTGGAGGGTGTTGTGGGCATATTCAGCCCAAATAATATAGGTGGCCCAAGACGTGGGATTACTGGCCGCCATACACCGCAGGGTGGTCTCCAGATCCTGATTAATCCGTTCCGTTTGGCCATTAGACTCTGGATGGAATCCTGACGATAGGCTGGCTGTGGCCCCAATAAGCCTGCAGAAGGCCCCCAAAACCGGGACGAGAATTGGGGACCTCGGTCAGAGACCACGTCCAGGGGAATGCCAAATATCCGGAAGACATGGTTCATGAGGAGCTCCGCAGTCTCCTTAGCCGAGGGCAGCTTGGGCAGGGGAATAAACCGGGCAGCCTTAGAGAAACGGTCTACCACCACCAGGATGACGGTGTTGCCCTGGGATAGAGGAAGTCCCGTAACAAAGTCCAGAGAAAGGTGTGACCATGGCCTTCGAGGAACAGGTAAGGGATGGAGCAGTCCCTGGGGTCGCTGGCGTGTCGACTTTCCCTGGTTGCACACAGGGCAGGCCTCAACAAAGACCTGCACGTCCTTCTTGATGGACGGCCACCAAAACCGCCGTCGGAGGAACTCCAGTGTGCGAGCACTGCCAGGATGGCATGTCAAGGGCGACTCATGACCCCACTGCAAGACGCGGGCCCGAACCGAGAGAGGAACGAACAGGCGACCGGCAGGACCACCGCCTGGATCGGGCTCATGGGCAAGAGCTTCTCGTACCCCTCTTTCTAGTTCCCACTGAAGAGGTGCGACGATCCTAGACCTCGGAATAATCGATGCCAAGGGCTTCTCTTGTACCTCGGGAGAATAGACTCGAGACAGAGCATCCGGCTTGACGTTCTTGGTGCCAGGTCGGTAAGTCAGGGATGAACTGGAATCGATTAAAGAAAAGGGACCATCGTGCTTGCCGAGGGTTCATCCGCTTAGCCTGTTGGAGATATTCCAGGTTCTTGTGGTCTGTGAGAACCTGGAAAGGGTGCTGAGCCCCCTCAAGCCAATGGCGCCACTCTTCCAAGGCCAGTTTAACCGCAAGCAACTCTAGATCCCCCACGTGGTAGTTGCGCTCGGCCTCAGACAGGCGGCGAGACATGAAGGCACAAGGGTGTAATCTCCCATCCGCACCCCTCTGTGACAGGACGGCTCCCACCCCCACCTCTGAGGCGTCCACCTCCACCACGAAAGGTCTCTCTGGGTCAGGGGTCACCAGAATCGGAGCAGAAGTGAAGCGGCGCTTGAGATCCTCGAAGGCCCCTGCTGCTTCCGGACCCCAGTGAATCTTGGTCCCTCCTCCCTTGGTAAGCGTCGTCAAGGGGGCTACCACCGAGCTGAAATTCTTGATGAACTTCCGATAGAAGTTAGAAAAGCCAATGAACCGTTGAACCTCCTTGACCGTGGCAGGTGTGGGCCAATCGTGGACCGCCTTGACCTTCTTGGGATCCATCTCTAGGTGCCCGGGAGTGACAATAAACCCGAGAAACTGAGTCTGAGAAACATGAAATTCACACTTCTCAGGCTTAACGTAGAGGTGATTGTCAAGGAGCCTCTGGAGAACCCGGCTAACATGCCCCTCATGCTCCTTCAGTGACCTCGAGAAGATGAGGATATCGTCCAGGTACACGAAGACGAACAGATTAAGCATATCCCGGAGAACATCATTAATCAGGGCTTGGAATACTGCGGGGGCATTGGTGAGCCCGAACGGCATCACCCGATATTCATAGTGTCCCGTGGGCGTGTTGAACGCCGTCTTCCATTCGTCTCCTGGCCGGATCCGCACGAGATGGTAAGCATTGCGGAGATCCAGCTTAGTAAAAATGGAAGCCCCTTGAAGCAGCTCAAAAGCAGTGGCCATGAGAGGAAGAGGGTATCGATTCCGAACCGTGATCTTGTTGAGTCCCCGGTAATCAATACAAGGCCTCAGACCCCGTCTTTCTTTTCAACAAAAAAGAAGCCCGCCCCAGCCGGGGAAGTAGAGGCATAGATGAGGCCGGCTGCCAAGGACTCCTTAATGTAGGTGTCCATAGCTGCGTGCTCGGGGAGGACAAGGAAAAGATCCGACCTCTAGGAGGGCAGCACCCAGGGAGTAGATCAATGGCACAGTCATAAGTGCGATGAGGCGGTAAGGCAGTAGCCCGGGCCTTGCTGAACACTGCTTTGAACCGATGGTAAACACTGGGGACTCGGGAGACGTCAACAGACTCTTGAAACTGGGTACTAGGGGCTGAGGAACTCTGAAGCATGCAGGTGAGTTGGCAAGTGGGACCCCAGCTAAGAATGGTGCCAGTAGGCCAGTCGATCTGGGGATTATGTCTGCATAGCCAAGGGTGACCCAGGATAATAGGATACTCGGGAGAGTCAATGAGATAGAAGGTCTCCTCCTGCTGGTGTTGAGAGATGGTAAGTCGCAGGGACTGAGTCGCCTCAGTAACTTTTCCTGGTTCCAGAGGTCTGCCATCTAAGGCTGTAACTGCCTGGGGTTGAGGAAGTAGTTGGGTAGGGATCTTAAGTTCCTTAGCCAAGGTTACATCCATAAAATCACCTGCGGCACCGGAATCGATCATAGCCTGGACCCGATGCTGGTGGCCCTCCCAGGACAGAGTGGCTGGAATAGCTAGGACCGCGTTAGTAGGAGGAGCTCTAATTTTCCCCATCACAACCCTCCTGTAGCTGGGCGGGGACAGGCGTTTCCCAGCTCGGGGCAAGTGGAGCGGAAGTGGCCGGCAACCCCGCAGTAGAGGCACCGACGCTCCCTCATGCGACGTTCCCTTTCGTTGGAAGAAAGCCTGGAACGGCCTAACTGCATGCTCTCCGGGGAATCCTGGGGCAGATCAGGAGCCGGGGCAGCTCTGAATGACGGAGTCCAAACAGGAGAAACAGAGCTGCTCAGAGGAACTTGGGACTGAGACACCTGACGGCGAGCCGTTCTCCGCTCTCTTAGACGATTGTCCAGGCGGATGGCCAAGGCTATGAGGGACTCGAGATCTTCAGCTGGTTCACGGGTGGCTAACTCATCTTGAAGGGGCTCAGATAACCCTCCCTGAAAGCAGACCCTCAGCGCTTCATCATTCCATCCGCTCCTTGCTGCTATGGTTCGGAACTCAATGGCAAAATCTGCCGTGCTTCGGGGGCCCTGACGGAGAGACAGTAGGCGCTTGGAAGCCTCCCGCCCACTGACAGGATGATCGAACACCCGCTTGAACTCTTCTACAAATGCAGCGTGGGAGTCACAACAGGCCTCCTGGGACTGCCACACCGCAGAGGCCCAGGCGAGCGCCTTGTCTGAAAGAAGGGTAATGAGGTAGGCAATCTTGGAACGGTCTGTGGGAAAACTTGAGGGTTGGAGCTCGAAGGTGAGGGAGCATTGGGTGAGGAAACCCTGACAAGAGCTTGGATCCCCAGAAAAGGGCTTGGGAGGTGGTAGTCGGGGCTCCGCCAACCGAGAAGGCCTGTCGTCACTGGTAGGTGACCGGGGGGAAGGGGGAGAACCAAGGAGGCGTTCAAAGAGCTGGTGAAGGGAACTCATCATTTCGGCCAGGAGTTGAGAATGTCTAGCCATCAGCTCCTCTTGTCGGCTGAGAACGGCTTCATGGCGCTGGAAAGAAGCCTCATGTCGAATGATCACCGCCAACAGGTCCTGGGAACTGAGTGTTTCTGGGTCCATGATTGACTTGGTTATTCTGTCACAAGCCGGGCTAGAACTCCGGTCTCAAATGTGTAGAGCTGGGGGTACTACCCCTTAGCCACAGAGGAGATGTTGTAGGACCCAAATGAAACACCCCAGGCAATACTCCAGGTAAGTAGATTTAATGTTCCAAAACAGGAGGCAAAACAAAACAACTCCCCGAGGGGAGAAAAACAAACTAAAGATAACTTTGAATAACTTACTAGGACTGATACGGTGGGACAAAGCAGGAGACACATAGACAGGACGCAATAACCAAGTGAGAAACAAGGGGAAAACACACAGCTAAAATACTCAAGGGGAAACAAGGCACAGGTGACATAGATAAGCTAATTAGGACACATGAGGAAAAACTAAGGCAAAGGGGAACACAGCTGACCTCTAGAGGCCAGGAGACAAACAGGGGAAGCAGGAAGCTGACACTAGAGGCTAGTTGACCTCTCTCTCTGTCTGATAGTATGATGACTAGAGGCTAGTTGATCTCTCTCTCTGTCTAATACTATGATGGAAGGGGGGACTGAGTGAAAAGGTTTGGGAACCACTGCCCTACGTAGTGCACTACTTTTGACCAGAGCCCTATGGCCTATTATACAGCCCCTATGGGCTCTGGTCAAAAGTAGTGTACTACGTAGGGAATAGGGTGCCATTTGGGACACAGACCAGGGGTTGATGGAGGTGGCCCCAATCCTGCGTCAGCCTCCCCTCCACCCTCCCTTCGCTCCCCCTTAGCCCTACTTGATTATTCCGGGCACCGCTAGCGGAGGGACGGTGCACGACCTTGGCACTGCCCCCAGCGGCGGAAGGGGTTTGGCGGGGAGAGCAGAGACGGAGTCCCCCTGTTCATGGAGCTCGACGTGGGGTGAGACGGACAGAAGAGAGAGGAGCCCCCGACATCTGACCCCTAATGCAGGAGGTGAGTGGCCGCACAGTTAACACCTGTTAATTAGGTTAACTGGAGGTGACGGAGGGGAGGGAGGAAGGAGGGTAGGAAGACAGGGGACAGGAAGAGGGGAAAATTAGATGACGATGGAGGGAGAGGAGTGCAGAAGAAAGGGGAGAGGAGAGGAGAGGAGAGGAGAGGAGGAGGAGAGGGGGAGGGGAGAGGAGAGGAGGGAGGGGAGACGAGAGGAGAGGAGAGGAGAGGAGAGGAGAGGAGAGGAGAGGAGAGGAGAGGAGAGGAGAGGAGAGGAGAGGAGAGGAGAGGAGAGGAGAGGAGAGGAGAGAGGAGAGGAGAGGAGAGGAGAGGAGAGGAGAGGAGAGAGAAGAGGGGGAGGAGAGGAGAGAAGAGGGGGAGGGGAGGGGAGGAGGGGGGTAGAGGAGAAGGGAGGAGAGGAGAAGAGGAGGGAGGAAGAGGAGGGAGGAGAGGAGAGGAGAGAGAGGAGAGGAGAGGGAGAGGAGAGGAGAGGAGAGGAGAGGAGAGGAGAGGGAGAGGAGAGGAGAGGAGAGGAGAGGAGAGGGAGAGGAGAGGAGAGGGAGAGGAGAGGAGAGGGAGAGGAGAGGAGAGGAGAGGAGAGGAGAGGAGAGGAGAGGAGAGGTTCATATTTCAAAAGGAAATTCTCAGACAGGAGGGGTCATAGAGTCAGACACCTGCACAGCTCCCCTCAACTCCCCTCCCCCAGACTAGTATAATGGTAGACCAAAGCTGATCTCAGCTTTATACAGACAGAGAGGTTAGCAGACAGACTGATCTCAGCTTTATACAGACAGAGAGGTTAGCAGACAGACTGATCTCAGCTTTATACAGACAGAGAGGTTAGCAGACAGACTGATCTCAGCTTTGGTGTTAACCTTCTATGATAATAATAAATAATATACTATATAATAGGATCCATATTTGAATATTTGAAATATAAATCAAGGTGAGACAGAAAGTATTAGTCTTTACCTTGATCTCAAAAGTAAAGCAGTCGACTCATTATGTGTTGAACTACCTGGGCCATCCACGTCAGCAAGTTCCCCAAAAAAGCTCAACAGTAAACAAAAAACCTAAATATTGCCCCATGCAGAGAAACATCCTCTGCTGAATTAACAGGAATATGGTACTGCTTACTGGAGACAACATGAATTAGATGCAACAAAGCCATTTCTTATTTGTGGTACATTTTTTTTCTTCCCCCCATGT
>NW_025534720.1:52500-117500 GCF_020615455.1 Coregonus clupeaformis
AGACTGTGATATCTGGTTGACTACAGAGGCCATTCTCTGAGACTGTGATATCTGGTTGACTAAAGAGGCCATTCTCTGAGACTGTGATATCTGGTTGACTACAGAGACCATTCTCTGAGACTGTGATATCTGGTTGACTACAGAGGCCATTCTCGGAGACTGTGATATCTGGTTGACTACAGAGACCATTCTCTGAGACTGTGATATCTGGTTGACTACAGAGGCCATTCTCGGAGACTGTGATATCTGGTTGACTACTGAGGCCATTCTCTGAGACTGTGATATCTGGTTGACTACAGAGGCCATTCTCTGAGACTGTGATATCTGGTTGACTACAGAGGCCATTCTCTGAGACTGTGATATCTGGTTGACTACAGAGGCCATTCTCTGAGACTGTAATATCTGGTTGACTACTGAGGCCATTCTCTGAGACTGTGATATCTGGTTGACTACAGAGGCCATTCTCTGAGACTGTGATATCTGGTTGACTACAGAGGCCATTCTCTGAGACTGTGATATCTGGTTGACTACAGAGACCATTCTCTGAGACTGTGATATCTGGTTGACTACAGAGACCATTCTCTGAGACTGTGATATCTGGTTGACTACAGAGACCATTCTCTGAGACTGTGATATCTGGTTGACTACAGAGGCCATTCTCTGAGACTGTGATATCTGGTTGACTACAGAGACCATTCTCTGAGACTGTGATATCTGGTTGACTACAGAGACCATTCTCTGAGACTGTGATATCTGGTTGACTACAGAGGCCATTCTCTGAGACTGTGATATCTGGTTGACTACAGAGACCATTCTCTGAGACTGTGATATCTGGTTGACTACAGATGCCATTCTCTGAGACTGTGATATCTGGTTGACTACTGAGGCCATTCTCTGAGACTGTGATATCTGGTTGACTACAGAGGCCATTCTCTGAGACTGTGATATCTGGTTGACTACTGAGGCCATTCTCTGAGACTGTGATATCTGGTTGACTACAGAGGCCATTCTCTGAGACTGTGATATCTCTGCACAATGCGCAAACTCTCTATCGCTCTCTCCCCCACATCTCTCTCGCTCTCTCGCTCTCTTCAGACCTGTTGCTCAGTTAGTTGTGGTGTTGCAGTGGAGGGAGGAGTGTGAGATGTTTTTTAGTAACCCAGCCGTGCGTGCCAAATGGCACCCTATTCCCTATAAAGGGAACTACTTTAGACCAGGGCCCGTACGGCTCTCTGTAGGGAATAGGGTGCCATTTGGGACGTAGCGTCAGTGATGCCAAAGCTTTTCTTTCTTCTATAAACGAAGTGACCAGCAGATGGTTAGGACATTTCTTCAGCCTCACAAAACCTTTTTCCACCCCAATTACTGCTTCAAACAATGACGTTTTGTGATCCTATATTAGACTGAGAGAGGCAGTGTGGTGGGTGGTGTTTTTAAAAAAAAAATATTTAACTAGGCAAGTCAGTTAAGAACAAATTCTTATTTACAATGACGGCCTACACCGGCCAAACCCGGACGACGCTGGGCCAATTGTGCGCCGCCCTATGGGACTCCCAATCACGGCCGGTTGTGATACAGCCTGGAATCGAACCAGGGGGGTCTGTAGTGACGCCTCAAGCACTGAGATGCAGTGCCTTAGACCGCTGCGCCACTCGGGTTAGGCTGATATCCTATATTAGACTGAGAGAGACGGTGTGGTGGGTGTTGGGGTTAGGCTGATATCCTATATTAGACTGAGAGAGACGGTGTGGTGGGTGTAGGGGTTAGGCTGATATCCTATATTAGACTGAGAGAGACGGTGTGGTGGGTGTTGGGGTTAGGCTGATATCCTATATTAGACTGAGAGAGACGGTGTGGTGGGTGTTGGGGTTAGGCTGATATCCTATATTAGACTGAGAGAGACGGTGTGGTGGGTGTTGGGGTTAGGCTGATATCCTATATTAGACTGAGAGAGACGGTGTGGTGGGTGTAGGGGTTAGGCTGATATCCTATATTAGACTGAGAGAGACGGTGTGGTGGGTGTTGGGGTTAGGCTGATATCCTATATTAGACTGAGAGAGACGGTGTGGTGGGTGTTGGGGTTAGGCTGATATCCTATATTAGACTGAGAGAGACGGTGTGGTGGGTGTTGGGGTTAGGCTGATATCCTATATTAGACTGAGAGAGACGGTGTGGTGGGTGTTGGGGTTAGGCTGATATCCTATATTAGACTGAGAGAGACGGTGTGGTGGGTGTTGGGGTTAGGCTGATATCCTATATTAGACTGAGAGAGACGGTGTGGTGGGTGTTGGGGTTAGGCTGATATCCTATATTAGACTGAGAGAGACGGTGTGGTGGGTGTTGGGGTTAGGCTGATATCCTATATTAGACTGAGAGAGACGGTGTGGTGGGTGTTGGGGTTAGGCTGATATCCTATATTAGACTGAGAGAGACGGTGTGGTGGGTGTTGGGGTTAGGCTGATATCCTATATTAGACTGAGAGAGACGGTGTGGTGGGTGTTGGGGTTAGGCTGATATCCTATATTAGACTGAGAGAGACGGTGTGGTGGGTGTTGGGGTTAGGCTGATATCCTATATTAGACTGAGAGAGACGGTGTGGTGGGTGTTGGGGTTAGGCTGATATCCTATATTAGACTGAGAGAGACGGTGTGGTGGGTGTTGGGGTTAGGCTGATATCCTATATTAGACTGAGAGAGACGGTGTGGTGGGTGTTGGGGTTAGGCTGATATCCTATATTAGACTGAGAGAGACGGTGTGGTGGGTGTTGGGGTTAGGCTGATATCCTATATTAGACTGAGAGAGACGGTGTGGTGGGTGTAGGGGTTAGGCTGATATCCTATATTAGACTGAGAGAGACGGTGTGGTGGGTGTTGGGGTTAGGCTGATATCCTATATTAGACTGAGAGAGACGGTGTGGTGGGTGTTGGGGTTAGGCTGATATCCTATATTAGACTGAGAGAGACGGTGTGGTGGGTGTTGGGGTTAGGCTGATATCCTATATTAGACTGAGAGAGACGGTGTGGTGGGTGTTGGGGTTAGGCTGATATCCTATATTAGACTGAGAGAGACGGTGTGGTGGGTGTTGGGGTTAGGCTGATATCCTCAGAAGTAGGCTCTGCAAAAACAGACTACAACTTTAGATGAGCTGATTTTAAGATGTCTCAGTATCTGTCTCAAAACTGAGGAAACTAAGAGGTCTGATTGAAATGTCTGCATCTCAAATAAAGAGAATATCAGACCGCCCTACCAATGGAGATTTAGTCATTTCTGCGGTATCTGGATGTGCAAATAATCTCTCTACTGCTGAATCCTCTAGTCACCTCCTCTTCTCATTAGACTGTCTCTACCGCTGAGTCCTCTAGTCACCTCCTCTTCTCATTAGACTGTCTCTACCGCTGAGTCCTCTAGTCACCTCCTCTTCTCATTAGACTGTCTCTACCGCTGAGTCCTCTAGTCACCTCCTCTTCTCATCAGACTGTCTCTACCGCTGAGTCCTCTAGTCACCTCCTCTTCTCATTAGACTGTCTCTACCGCTGAATCCTCTAGTCACCTCCTCTTCTCATCAGACTGTCTCTACCGCTGAGTCCTCTAGTCACCTCCTCTTCTCATCAGACTGTCTCTACCGCTGAGTCCTCTAGTCACCTCCTCTTCTCATTAGACTGTCTCTACCGCTGAGTCCTCTAGTCACCTCCTCTTCTCATTAGACTGTCTCTACCGCTGAGTCCTCTAGTCACCTCCTCTTCTCATTAGACTGTCTCTACCGCTGAGTCCTCTAGTCACCTCCTCTTCTCATCAGACTGTCTCTACCGCTGAGTCCTCTAGTCACCTCCTCTTCTCATTAGACTGTCTCTACTGATGAATCCTCTAGTCACCTCCTCTTCTCATTAGACTGTCTCTACCGCTGAGTCCTCTAGTCACCTCCTCTTCTCATCAGACTGTCTCTACTGCTGAGTCCTCTAGTCACCTCCTCTTCTCATTAGACTGTCTCTACCGCTGAGTCCTCTAGTCACCTCCTCTTCTCATCAGACTGTCTCTACCGCTGAATCCTCTAGTCACCTCCTCTTCTCATTAGACTGTCTCTACCGCTGAGTCCTCTAGTCACCTCCTCTTCTCATTAGACTGTCTCTACCGCTGAGTCCTCTAGTCACCTCCTCTTCTCATCAGACTGTCTCTACTGCTGAGTCCTCTAGTCACCTCCTCTTCTCATTAGACTGTCTCTACCGCTGAGTCCTCTAGTCACCTCCTCTTCTCATTAGACTGTCTCTACTGCTGAGTCCTCTAGTCACCTCCTCTTCTCATTAGACTGTCTCTACCGCTGAGTCCTCTAGTCACCTCCTCTTCTCATCAGACTGTCTCTACCGCTGAGTCCTCTAGTCACCTCCTCTTCTCATCAGACTGTCTCTACCGCTGAGTCCTCTAGTCACCTCCTCTTCTCATTAGACTGTCTCTACTGCTGAGTCCTCTAGTCACCTCCTCTTCTCATTAGACTGTCTCTACCGCTGAGTCCTCTAGTCACCTCCTCTTCTCATTAGACTGTCTCTACCGCTGAGTCCTCTAGTCACCTCCTCTTCTCATTAGACTGTCTCTACCGCTGAGTCCTCTAGTCACCTCCTCTTCTCATCAGACTGTCTCTACCGCTGAGTCCTCTAGTCACCTCCTCTTCTCATTAGACTGTCTCTACCGCTGAGTCCTCTAGTCACCTCCTCTTCTCATTAGACTGTCTCTACCGCTGAGTCCTCTAGTCACCTCCTCTTCTCATCAGACTGTCTCTACCGCTGAGTCCTCTAGTCACCTCCTCTTCTCATTAGACTGTCTCTACCGCTGAATCCTCTAGTCACCTCCTCTTCTCATCAGACTGTCTCTACCGCTGAGTCCTCTAGTCACCTCCTCTTCTCATCAGACTGTCTCTACTGCTGAGTCCTCTAGTCACCTCCTCTTCTCATCAGACTGTCTCTACCGCTGAATCCTCTAGTCACCTCCTCTTCTCATTAGACTGTCTCTACCGCTGAATCCT
The DNA here is from genome assembly GCF_020615455.1 of Coregonus clupeaformis. Lineage (NCBI taxonomy): Eukaryota > Metazoa > Chordata > Actinopteri > Salmoniformes > Salmonidae > Coregonus > Coregonus clupeaformis. The sequence continues at coordinate 57,515 of NW_025534720.1, forward strand.
CTAGTCACCTCCTCTTCTCATCAGACTGTCTCTACCGCTGAGTCCTCTAGTCACCTCCTCTTCTCATCAGACTGTCTCTACCGCTGAGTCCTCTAGTCACCTCCTCTTCTCATTAGACTGTCTCTACCGCTGAGTCCTCTAGTCACCTCCTCTTCTCATTAGACTGTCTCTACCGCTGAGTCCTCTAGTCACCTCCTCTTCTCATTAGACTGTCTCTACCGCTGAGTCCTCTAGTCACCTCCTCTTCTCATCAGACTGTCTCTACCGCTGAGTCCTCTAGTCACCTCCTCTTCTCATTAGACTGTCTCTACTGATGAATCCTCTAGTCACCTCCTCTTCTCATTAGACTGTCTCTACCGCTGAGTCCTCTAGTCACCTCCTCTTCTCATCAGACTGTCTCTACTGCTGAGTCCTCTAGTCACCTCCTCTTCTCATTAGACTGTCTCTACCGCTGAGTCCTCTAGTCACCTCCTCTTCTCATCAGACTGTCTCTACCGCTGAATCCTCTAGTCACCTCCTCTTCTCATTAGACTGTCTCTACCGCTGAGTCCTCTAGTCACCTCCTCTTCTCATCAGACTGTCTCTACCGCTGAGTCCTCTAGTCACCTCCTCTTCTCATCAGACTGTCTCTACCGCTGAGTCCTCTAGTCACCTCCTCTTCTCATTAGACTGTCTCTACCGCTGAGTCCTCTAGTCACCTCCTCTTCTCATCAGACTGTCTCTACCGCTGAGTCCTCTAGTCACCTCCTCTTCTCATTAGACTGTCTCTACTGATGAATCCTCTAGTCACCTCCTCTTCTCATTAGACTGTCTCTACCGCTGAGTCCTCTAGTTACCTCCTCTTCTCATCAGACTGTCTCTACTGCTGAGTCCTCTAGTCACCTCCTCTTCTCATTAGACTGTCTCTACCGCTGAGTCCTCTAGTCACCTCCTCTTCTCATTAGACTGTCTCTACTGCTGAGTCCTCTAGTCACCTCCTCTTCTCATTAGACTGTCTCTACCGCTGAGTCCTCTAGTCACCTCTTCTTCTCATCAGACTGTCTCTACCGCTGAGTCCTCTAGTCACCTCCTCTTCTCATTAGACTGTCTCTACCGCTGAGTCCTCTAGTCACCTCCTCTTCTCATTAGACTGTCTCTACCGCTGAATCCTCTAGTCACCTCCTCTTCTCATTAGACTGTCTCTACCGCTGAGTCCTCTAGTCACCTCCTCTTCTCATTAGACTGTCTCTACGGCTGAGTCCTCTGGTAACCTCCTCTTCTCATTAGACTGTCTCTACCGCTGAGTCCTCTAGTCACCTCCTCTTCTCATTAGACTGTCTCTACCGCTGAGTCCTCTAGTCACCTCCTCTTCTCATTAGACTGTCTCTACCGCTGAGTCCTCTAGTCACCTCCTCTTCTCATTAGACTGTCTCTACTGCTGAGTCCTCTAGTCACCTCCTCTTCTCATTAGACTGTCTCTACCGCTGAGTCCTCTAGTCACCTCCTCTTCTCATTAGACTGTCTCTACCGCTGAGTCCTCTAGTCACCTCCTCTTCTCATTAGACTGTCTCTACCGCTGAGTCCTCTAGTCACCTCCTCTTCTCATTAGACTGTCTCTACCGCTGAGTCCTCTAGTCACCTCCTCTTCTCATCAGACTGTCTCTACTGCTGAGTCCTCTAGTCACCTCCTCTTCTCATCAGACTGTCTATACTGCTGAGTCCTCTAGTCACCTCCTCTTCTCATTAGACTGTCTCTACCGCTGAGTCCTCTAGTCACCTCCTCTTCTCATCAGACTGTCTCTACTGCTGAGTCCTCTAGTCACCTCCTCTTCTCATCAGACTGTCTCTACCGCTGAGTCCTCTAGTCACCTCCTCTTCTCATCAGACTGTCTCTACCGCTGAGTCCTCTAGTCACCTCCTCTTCTCATTAGACTGTCTCTACCGCTGAGTCCTCTAGTCACCTCCTCTTCTCATCAGACTGTCTCTACCGCTGAGTCCTCTAGTCACCTCCTCTTCTCATCCGATACATAAGGTGCCTGTGAGTCTCTGTGAAGATTGTCTTCTATCTAAATCACAGCGATAGACAGCGGTGTGTTCCAAATGGCACCCTATTCCCTATGTAGTGTACTAAGTTTGACCAGGACCTATTGGTTGTCATTTGGGACACACTCAGAGCGCTGCCTTGAAGTTGTGCGGCACCTACCTCCTAGGTTCAGAAGGTTGCCGTAGGTCATTTGGATCTGATTGCCTCCTTGTACAACGGGCCTCGCATTAGCTAAAGCATGAAACAGTCTAAAACGGTTTAGCACTGTCTTCAGTACCCCTCTGTCCCAATTGGCACCTTAGGGTTCTGGTCAAAAGTAGTGCACTATATAGGGAATAGAGTATACACTGAGTATACCAAACATTAGAAACACATTCCTAATATTGAGTTGCACCCCCCTTTTGCCCTCAGAACAGACTCAATTTGTCAGGGCATGGACTCTACAAGGTGTCGAAAGTATTCATTCCACAGGGATGCTGGTCCATGTTGACTCCAACGCTTCCCACAGTTGTGTCAAGTTGGCTGGATGTCCTTTGGTTGGTGGACCATTCATGATACACACGGGAAACTGTTGAGCTTGAAAAACCCAGCAGCGTTGCAGTTCTTGACACAAACCGGTGAGCCTGGCACCTACTACCATACCCCGTTCAAAGACACTTCAATCTTTTGTCTTGCCCATTCACCCTCTGAATGGCACACATACACAATCCATGTCTCAATTGTCTCAAGGCTTAAAAATCCTTCTTTAACCCCGTCTCCTCCCCTTCATCTACACTGATTGAAGGGGATTTAACAAGTGACATCAATAGGGGATCATATCTTTTCACCTGGATTCCCCTGGTCAGCGTACGTCATGGAAAGAGCTGGTGTTCTTAATGTTTTGTACACTCAGTGTTTTTCATGGAGCAAGTCAAGCTTAATTAGGCTCTGGCCTTCATGTCAAACGCTACATCATCTGTGTCAGTGGCCAGTGGCTTACAACTTGAGGGGACAGCAGACAGGCGGACACACACGCAGAGCAGTTGGCCCGGGGGCAGACAGGGGCACTATGGGTAACTGAACACTCTCTGCCGTCGCTCGCCTTGCGTTCCGTTACCGCCTCAGTCGACCGGCCGAGAGAGTTGAGCGAGCATTCGGTCAGATGCCAACTGGGGAAAGAGAAGGGGCTGAGAAAAATCACGCTAAGTGACCTGATTTTTACAGTGTGTCAAATCCCCCTATGTGCCCTCGTCAAATGTAGTGCACTAGGTGGAGGACAGGTTGCTATTCGGGATACTCCCAGCGTGTTAGCTCTTTAGCTAATGCCCTAGTCATTGACTGACTGTGTGAGGCACTTACAGGGAAAAAAAAAAAAGGGCAAGAGTCTGCTTACAAGACACATCTGGGTCATTTCTCAGACTGGATAGAGGAGAATTAGAAAAACACTCATGTCACAACTTCTCACTTCTCACAAACAGACTGGAAAGTACCTCCGAAGCTGTTAGCTGCCATCTCTAAGAAAGTTGTCAATGTTTGCTATTTGTCACGTATTGTATTGTACTGTGTGTTTCTCATTCCTCAAATAGAAAAAGAGTTCTTACCTGCTAAAAAAAAACAGTTATTTGTCATGTAGCCATTTGCATGGTCTCGTTCCTCCAATAAGGTAAAAAGAAATGCTCTTACCTGTTACTCTGGAGTTGACGTATGGAGGAGAGATGTTGTCGTGTGAGTGTGAGCCCATGTCCCGGCTAGTCATGTGAGCGTATTGGGAACCGTCAGAGTAACTCTGAAACACAGAGGCAGCACTAGATGTGTTAGGACAGTAACATAGTGTCTATGTACAGTACCAGTAAACAGTTTGGACACACCTACTCATTCAAGGGTTTTTCTTTATTGTTACTATTTTCTACATTGTAGAATAACAGTGAAGACATCAAAACTATGAAATAGCACATATGGAATCATGTAGTAACCAAAAAAAGTGTTAAACAAATCAAAATATATTTTATATTTGAGATTCTTCAAAGTAGCCACCCTTTGCATTGATGACAGCTTTGCACACTCTTGGCATTCTCTCAACCAGTTTCATGAGGTAGTCACCTGGAATGCATTTCAATTAACAGGTGTGCCTTGTTAAAAGGGAATTTGTGGAATTTATTTCCTTCTTAATGCGTTTGAGCCAATCAGTTGTGTTCTGACAAGGTATGGGTGGTATACAGAAGATAGCCCTATTTGGTAAAAGACCAAGTCCATATTATGGCAAGAACAGCTCAAATAAGCAAAGAGACATGATTTATTTAGAATTCTAACCAGCATGGCTACCACAGCATTCTGCAGCGGTACGCCATCCCATTTGGTTTGCGCTTAGTGGGACTATCATTTGTTTTTCAACAGGACAATGACCCAAAACACACATCCAGTCTGTGTTAGGGCTATTTTACCAAGGAGAGTGATGGAGTGCTGCATCAGATGACCTGGCCTCCACAATCACCCGACCTCAACCGAATTGAGATGGTTTGGGATGAGTCGGACCGCAGAGCGAAGGAAAAGCAGCCAACAAGTGCTCAGCATATGTGGGAACTCCTTCAAGACTGTTGGAAAAGCATTCCTCATGAAGCTGGTTGAGAGAATGCCAAGAGTGTGCAAAGCTGTCATCAAGGCAAAGGGTGGCTACTTTGAAGAATCTAACATCTCAAATATATTAATATAATCTGGAAATCTATACATTTTCCAGGAAATGTGTACATTCCTATTAAGAAATGTCTGGGAATCTACACATTTGCCAGAGAGGGAAATACTTCCCGGGAAAAGTATATATTTCCTGATTTGACGCATTTACCACATGTATTGCACATTTTACTGCTACTTTACTTTACTGTATCTTAGGAACTCACCTTTGAAGGGACACTTCTATTTCCCCAAATCCCTGCACTGGCTCTGTCCCCCATGTCTAGAAGAAGAGAGGAAAGGGGCAGAACATGAGTCTATCTTTGCCGAACTCCAAGGGGGGTCTCCGGACATGGGGTTAGACCTACAGGGTGTCTTGTGACATTATTACCCAACGGCTGTGGGAAGAGATTAACAGAACATCAAACTACCAGGAAATGAAGAACCTGTGTGATTTACAGAACATTTGACCTCTTTTTTTGTTGTTGTTATTTGCATCTAAGATAAATATGGATTAAAATCGGCCATTTTCATAACCTGACAATATTATCAACGTTTCCTACTTAAATCTACACACACATAAACATAAAAACGAGATAACACTTTAAACCGATGCACCTGTTTAAAGGGGCAATCAGCAGTTGCTACATACATTTTTTGGGATATATAACCCATCAGAACCCAGAATATTAGCTTGTTTTACTCCAATGTTTGTAAACAATGTAAATGTGAACAAACACAGTTTAGCCTCAAAACCACGGTTACAACGATCATTTTGATGTCATGGATGGTCAGTCATTGCATCCATAGCTCTGTTTAGGAATTTGAAAGTGGTTACATTTATCCAGCCCTATTCCTCAGCTTTTTACTGAAACTGGGGAGGAGAGAACGTTATTGTTATTGATTCTACTGCTGATTGTCCCTTTAATCCTAGACACTATTAATATCACTGTGTGACCTTGGGTGACCTTGAGTCAGGGCAGAATGTAGATCAGAAAACCATGATCAATTGTAATAATTGTAATAAATATAATATTATGGTATGTTTTTTTTACTCTGTGCATCAGGATTCCTGGAAGTATTTTTTGTGGAGAACAATTTTAATAGAATTAACCAAACTGACTGACATGGAATCATGTTTCTGTGGCTCCCTATCACTCTCTCTCTCTCACACACACACACACACACACACACACACACACACACACACACACACACACACACACACACACACACACACACACACACACACACACGCACGCACACACACACACACACACACACACACACATACACACACATACACACACACACACACACATACACACACATATACACACACACACACACCCTGAATTGGTGAATCTCATCGTATCCTGATTTAACAAATTCTTTGTTCTCTTTATTTCTTGTCTCTTGGTCTTTTGTGTCTAGCGGAGGATTTCCTGTGGAGTCTCTGTCAGATAATCTGAGACCCTTGATAGCGTGCAGAGAACACAATGCAAACATCCCAGGTCTGTTACAAAAGACTCTGGGAGCTGTGGAGAGACACTACCTAACCTACAGTGTATGAAGCCACTAGCGTGGAGAGTCACTACCTAACCTACAGTGTATGAAGCCACTGGTGTGGAGAGTCACTACCTAGCCTACAGTGTATGAAGCCACTAGCGTGGAGAGTCACTACCTAACCTACAGTGTATGAAGCCACTAGCGTGGAGAGTCACTACCTAACCTACAGTGTATGAAGCCACTAGCGTGGAGAGTCACTACCTAACCTACAGTGTATGAAGCCACTAGCGTGGAGAGTCACTACCTATCCTACAGTGTATGAAGCCACTAGTGTGGAGAGTCACTACCTAGCCTACAGTGTATGAAGCCACTAGCGTGGAGAGTCACTACCTAACCTACAGTGTATGAAGCCACTAGCGTGGAGAGTCACTACCTAACCTACAGTGTATGAAGCCACTAGCGTGGAGAGTCACTACCTAGCCTACAGTGTATAAAGCCACTAGCGTGGAGAGTCACTACCTATCCTACAGTGTATGAAGCCACTAGCGTGGAGAGTCACTACCTATCCTACAGTGTATGAAGCCACTAGCGTGGAGAGTCACTACCTAACCTACAGTGTCTGAAGCCACTAGCGTGGAGAGTCACTACCTAGCCTACAGTGTATGAAGCCACTAGCGTGGAGAGTCACTACCTAACCTACAGTGTATGAAGCCACTAGCGTGGAGAGTCACTACCTATCCTACAGTGTATGAAGCCACTAGCGTGGAGAGTCACTACCTATCCTACAGTGTATGAAGCCACTAGCGTGGAGAGTCACTACCTATCCTACAGTGTATGAAGCCACTAGTGTGGAGAGTCACTACCTAACCTACAGTGTATGAAGCCACTAGTGTGGAGAGTCACTACCTATCCTACAGTGTATGAAGCCACTAGTGTGGAGAGTCACTACCTAGCCTACAGTGTATGAAGCCACTAGCGTGGAGAGTCACTACCTAACCTACAGTGTATGAAGCCACTAGCGTGGAGAGTCACTACCTAGCCTACAGTGTATGAAGCCACTAGCGTGGAGAGTCACTACCTAGCCTACAGTGTCTGAAGCCACTAGCGTGGAGAGTCACTACCTATCCTACAGTGTATGAAGCCACTAGCGTGGAGAGTCACTACCTAGCCTACAGTGTATGAAGCCACTAGCGTGGAGAGTCACTACCTAGCCTACAGTGTCTGAAGCCACTAGCGTGGAGAGTCACTACCTATCCTACAGTGTATGAAGCCACTAGCGTGGAGAGTCACTACCTAACCTACAGTGTATGAAGCCACTAGTGTGGAGAGTCACTACCTACAGTCACACTACAGAGTAGGCCTGCCTATTCAGCTCTAATGAATCTAATGAATCCAACCATTCAGCCTCTAATACAGTCACTGATACCACATGGAAACTAACTAGACTACATCTTAAATCAAACTAACTAGACTACATCTTAAATCAAACTAACTAGACTACATCTTAAACCAAACTAAGTAGACTACATCTTAAATCAAACTAACTAGACTACCTCTTAAATCAAACTAACTAGACTACCACTTAAATCAAACTACACTAGACTACCTCTTAAAACAGGAAACTTGTGTGTGGAGTAAGGAGAGAAATCAGTACTCAAGAGTCTAAGTCCGTCAACCACAATGTGTTTGCTGTTGTCTTTGTCCAGATCTGTGCCTGAGTGAAGGACTCGTCAGTCAGTCAGTAGCTGTAATCAGTTCTGTCTACAGGTGTTCTCCATATACTGTATATACAGGTGCTCGTGACCACTGACTGTCCCATTCATACCTCAACCAGGTGGATGGACGCCACTGCTCTTCTGCCCTTCACTCAACATACACACAGATTGGTGAACAACTCGTGGGATTTGTCCCACTGGCCACCCCATATAGAGGCTAGCTGACTTCAGCCCTGGGCCTCTCACCAGGTGGATACCACTGCTCTTCACTCAACAAGTCAAAATACATACAGATTAGTGAACAACTCCTCTTACAACTACGGTTGGTGGCAGCAGTGGGATTTGAACCCACGCATCTGAAGAGACTGGAGACAACTACGGTTGGTGGCAGCAGTGGGATTTGAACCCACGCATCCGAAGAGACTGGAGACAACTATGGTTGGTGGCAGCAGTGGGATTTGAACCCACGCATCCGAAGAGACTGGAGACAACTACGGTTGGTGGCAGCAGTGGGATTTGAACCCACGCATCCGAAGAGACTGGAGACAGTGTATTTAGTTTGTGAAGGCCCCTGTCTAGAACAGGCCTCTCCACAAGTAGGCCTAGAACCAGACTGTTGTGGAGTACTGAGTACCTACCTAAACAAGTTGTGGAGTACTGAGTACCTACCTAAACAAGTTGTGGAGTACTGAGTACCTACATAAACAACCGTACACAGGCCCTACAGCATACACTCTTAGACAAAAAGGTGCTTTCTAGAACCAAAAAGGGTTATTCGGCTGTCCCCATAGGATAACCTTTTGAAGAACCCTTTTTGGTTCCAGGTAGAACCCTTTTGGTTCCACATAGAACCCTTTTGTGTTCAATGTAGAACCCTTTCCGCAGAGGGTTCTACATGGAGCCCAAAAGGGTTCTACCTGAAACCAAAAAGGGTTATATCTGGAACCAAAAAGGGTTATCCTATGGGGACAGCCTAAGAACCCCTTTGGAACCCTTTTACTAAGAGTGTAGGATAGTACATAAAAAATTCACACAGCTTGAGGGACGCAGTGAAAGATCAGATCAATCTCCTTTACTACTGTAGCAGCCTGTCTGTCTCTCTGTCTATTACACCTGTCTGTCTGTCTGTCCCCCTGTCTGTTACACCTGTCTGTCTGTCTTTCTTTCTGCCTCTCTGACTGTCTGTCTGGGTGTCTGTTACCTGTCTATCTCTCTGTCTGTCTGTCTGTCTGTTACACCTGTCTGAGTGTCTGTTTGTCTGTCTGTCTGTCTGTCTGTTTGTCTGTCTGTCTGTCTGCCACCTCTTAAATCAAACTAACTAGACTACCTCTTAAAACAGGAAACTCATGTGTGGAGTAAGGAGAGAAATCAGTACTCAAGAGTCAAAGTCAGTCAACCACAATCGGTCTGTCTATCGGTTATGTCTGTCTCTCTGTCTGTCTGCCTGCCTGTCTCTCTGTCTGTCTGTTAGAGGAAAAACTAAAACAAACGGAGGAACTTATTCAATAAAAATCACGTTATTATATCACGTATATTCACATATATTATACAAATAAAGCAAACTGGATGGAATATTGGGGAAAATGCACCAAATAATTTTTTAATCTTCAACATAGAAATGCTACCAAAAATAATTCACTGAAACTGGAGTCACCCATGATTCACCAAATTATATTTTGAAAGAGGAAACAAAGTACTTTAAGCATATGTTTTCATTTCAGTCTCCTCCATCTCCTCTAACCGAAGCTAATTGTATGGATTTTTTTTCTATTGATAATGTAAAATTAACAGCCGTACAGAAAGATTCATGTGAAGGCGAAATTACAGAGGAGGAACTTCTTGATGCAATTAAACCTTTAAGTCAGGGAAAACTCCAGGGCTGGATGGCATACCAGTTGAGGTATAGCAAAACTTTTTTGATATATTCAGAGGACCGTTATTAGCATGTTTTAACCACTCCTATGTAAATGGTAGATTATCAGACACTCAAGAAGAAGGTCTGATTTAATTATTACTGAAACAGGATACAAGTGGGAAATATAAAGATCCAGTCCATTAAAAAAATTGGCGGCCCCTTACACTTCAGTGTTGTGATGCAAAAATTCTAGCAAAATGTATAGCGCATAGAATTAAAAAGGTATTGTCGGACATTATTAATTCGGACATTATTAATTCATTGGAGATAAGGCAAGTACTGGAAACAATAGAACACTATGAAAAATCTGGGAAACCAGGCCTGCTATTCATAGCTGACTTTGAAAAGGCTTTTGATAAAGTATGACTGGAGTTTATATATAAATGCCTGGAACATTTCAATTTTGGAGAATCTCCTATAAAATGGGTTTAAATCATGTATAGTAACCCTAGGTGTAAAATAGTAAATAATGGCTACTTCTCAGAAAGTTTTAAAACGTCAAGAGGAGTAAAACAAGGTTGTCCACTATCGGCATATCTATTTATTATGGCCATCGAAATGTTAGCTATTAAAATCAGATCCAACAATAAAATCCAGGGCTTAAAAACAAAGGCGTCATTGTACGCTGATGAGTCATGTTTTCTTTTAAATCCACAACTTGGATTCCTCCACAGCCTCATAGAGGATCTAGATACTTTTTCTAACCTCTCTGGATTACAGTACTGGATTACGTATTGGATCACAAAAAAAATACAACTTTTACATTACCTTGTAGTTTACCTATAAAATGGTCTGATGGTGATGTGGATATACTCTGTATGTGGATACATATCCCAAAATAAATAAATGATCTCACTTCAATACATTTTAATAGAAAGATGGCAAAAATAGGTAAGCTCTTTCTACCATGGAAAGGTAAATACCTGCCTATTTGAGGAAAAAATCACCCTGATTAACTCTTTAGTAATATCCCAGTACCTATTTTCTTATGGTCTTGCCTTCACCTACGAAGTTTTTTAAATTATATGAGAAAAAATATATTCAATTTTATTTGGAACGGCAAGCAAGACAAAATTAAACAGGCCTATTTATATAATGAATATGAATTCAGAGGGCAGAATTGATTCAATATTAAAGCATTAGATCTCTCACTAAAGGCTTCAGTCATACAAAAGGTATACTTAAATCCAAACTGGTTCTCTAGTAGATTATTAAGAATGTCTCACCCAATGTTCAAGAATGGCCTTTTTCCCTTTATTCAAATGAAAACCTCTCACTTTCAGTTATTTGAAAAGGAAATAATCTCCCAAATATTGCAATTTTTTAAAACAATCCATAGAAAGTTTGTTGCAATTTCAATTTAATCCACCAGAAAGGACATAACAAATAATGCAACACATATTGTGGTTAAACTCAAATACACTAATTGATAAAAAAAAAGTATAATCTTCGTAAAATGATATCATCGGTAGGACTGGTGGAGTTATGTCGCACATGCAGCTGACAAAAACATATGGAAATGTCTGCTCTACCCAAAGTTACAACCAAATAATTGCAGCATTACCGCAAAAATGGAAGAGGAAAGTGGAAGGGGGAGAAAGTAAGGAACTTGTCTGTCGGCCCTGCATTAAAGACCAAAATTGGTTAAATAAAATTGTGACGAATAAAAAAGTATATCAGTTTCATTTAAGGACACAAAAATTGACAAAATAGTTGGGAAGAGATCTTTTGACTTACCGATTCCATGGCACATGGTTTATGAACTGATACGCAAAACAATTTAAATTATTATACAAAATGCTTGCAACTAATAGAATGTTATTTATATGGGGGACACAACCTTCCCAGCTCTGCAGATTTTGCTGCGAAGAGACATAATCATTAGATCATTTGTTTTGGTACTGTCCATATGTAGCTTGTTTTTGGTCACAGGTCCAGGAATATTAAGAAGGAAAGAAATTCCACAAATGAACTTTTAACAAGGCACACCTGTTAATTCCAGGTGACTACCTCGTGAAGCTGGTTGAGAGAATGCCAAGAGTGTGCAAAGCTGTCATCAAGGCAAAAGGTGGCTACTTTGAAGAATCTAAATTATAAAATATATGTTGATTTGTTTAACACTTTTTTGGTTACTACATGATTCCATATGTGTTATTTCATAGTTTTGATGTCTTCACTATTATTCTACAATGTAGAAAATAGTCAAAATAAAGAAAAACCCTTGAATGAGTAGGTGTCCAAACGTTTGACTCATATTGGATACAGTATATTGATATACTCATATTGGACACAGTATATTGATATGGGAGTACTCCTTATTGTACGTACATATGCTATATGTACCTGTTAAAAGAAACGTGTGAAATCTGCCATGTGTAGGTCTACAATCTTGTCCCTGACATCCTTGGAGAGCTCTTTGGTCTTGGCCATGGTGGAGAGTTTGGAATCTGATTGATTGATTGCTTCTGTGGACAGGTCTCTTTTATACAGGTAACAAGCTGAGATTAGGAGCACTCCCTTTAAGAGTGCGCTCCTAATCTCAGCTCATTACCTGTATAAAAGACACCTGGGAGCCAGAAATCTTTCTGATTGAGAGGGGGTCAAATACTTATTTCCCTCATTAAAATACAAATCAATTTATAACATTTTTGACATGCGTTTTTCTGGATTTTGTTGTTGTTATTCTGTCTCTCACTGTTCAAATAAACCTACCATTAAAATTATAGACTGATCATTTCTTTGTCAGTGGGCAAACGTACAAAATCTGCAAGGGATCAAATACTTTTTTCCCTCACTGTAAGTATTTGATCACCTACCAACCAGTAAGAATTCCGGCTCTCACAGACCTGTTAGTTTTTCTTTAAGAAGCCCTCCTGTTCTCCACTCATTACCTGTATTAACTGCACCTGTTTGAACTTGTTACCTGTATAAAAGACACCTGTCCACCCACTCAATCAAACAGACTCCAACCTCTACACAATGGCCAAGACCAGAGAGCTGTGTAAGGACATCAGGGATAAAATTGTAGACCTGCACAAGGCTGGGATGGGCTACAGGACAATAGGTAAGCAGCTTGGTGAGAAGGCAACAACTGTTGGCGCAATTATTAGAAAATGGAAGAAGTTCAAGATGACGGTCAATCACCCTCGGTCTGGGGCTCCATGCAAGATCTCACCTCGTGGGGCATCAATGATCATGAGGAAGGTGAGGGATCAGCCCAGAACTACACGGCAGGACCTGGTCAATGACCTGAAGAGAGCTGGGACCACAGTCTCAAAGAAAACCATTAGTAACACACTACGCTGTCATGGATTAAAATCCTGCAGCGCACGCAAGGTCGCCCTGCTCAAGACAGCGCATGTCCCGTCTGAAGTTTGCCAATGACCATCTGGATGATCCAGAGGAGGAATGGGAGAAGGTCATGTGGTCTGATGAGACAAAAATAGAGCTTTTTGGTCTAAACTCCACTCGCCGTGTTTGGAGGAAGAAGAAGGATGAGTACAACCCCAAGAACACCATCCTAACCGTGAAGCATGGAGGTGGAAACATCATTCTTTGGGGATGCTTTTCTGCAAAGGGGACAGGACGACTGCACCGTATTGAGGGGAGGATGGATGGGGCCATATATCGCGAGATCTTGGCCAACAACCTCCTTCCCTCAGTAAGAGCATTGAAGATGGGTCGTGGCTGGGTCTTCCAGCATGACAACGACCCGAAACATACAGCCAGGGCAACTAAGGAGTGGCTCCGTAAGAAGCATCTCAAGGTCCTGGAGTGGCCTAGCCAGTCTCCAGACCTGAACCCAATAGAAAATCTTTGGAGGGAGCTGAAAGTCTGTATTGCCCAGCGACAGCCCCGAAACCTGAAGGATCTGGAGAAGGTCTGGAGGAGTGGGCCAAAATCCCTGCTGCAGTGTATGCAAACCTGGTCAAGACCTACAGGAAACGTATGATCTCTGTAATTGCAAACAAAGGTTTCTGTACCAAATATTAAGTTCTGCTTTTCTGATGTATCAAATACTTATGTCATGCAATAAAATGCATTTTCTGGATTTTTGTTTTAGATTCCGTCTCTCACAGTTAAAGTGTACCTATGATAAAAATTACAGACCTCTACATGCTTTGTAAGTAGGAAAACCTGCTAGTTGTCTGCTACAGGCTAGTTGTCTGCTAGTTGTCTGCTACAGCTCTGCTAGTTGTATGCTACAGGCTAGTTGTCTGCTACAGCTCTGCTAGTTGTAGGTCTATACCTCTGATTAACATCCCAAAAACATTTAAAGAATGTTTTCGATAACAAAATCCTTGGAACTATCCTTGGAATGTTCTCCAATTAGTGGAAAAAATATCAGAATTGGGCTGCCTGTCTAAACGCAGCCTATGTGGGTTTAAATGAATGGACATTTTTGTATGGGTTGATACATTTTATCGTTAGGGCAAATCAAGTCTGAAATTTTAAAGTGTAAATTACAAACTTTAGAAGCATTTGTAAGCCTTGAATACGCTACAAGTTTTTATTTCCTCTGGCGCAGGAACATTTATCCTGTGAAAGGGTGTTCAAATTAAGATCCTTTATAGGACTAACAACCAATTAAGTGTATTGATAACAACAAACAGTCCAGCAAACCGGGAACATTCCCAGAACAATGAACAATGTGAACAATGGACATTTCTGTGTTCTGAACATCACAATGTGTTCTGGTCTCGGATGTTTGAGGGGCAGCTCTCGGGGAACTGTGTGGGGATCTTGGAGGGCTGGTGGTTGGGAGCTTGGGCCGGTTACTGATAGGTTGCTGGTTCGGGTCCCCGTTTTTGACCTTGTGGGAGATCTGTCAACGTGCCCTAGAGCAGGGCGTTGACCCTTGTTGCTCCTGTGGGTCGCTCTGGATGGGAGTCTGTTAGATGACTGAATGTGATGTAGATGTTGAGCGGCTTCACTGCAGGTAGATTGTATGTTTTAATATTCAATAAAAAAAATATCTATAAAAAATAAATACAAATAAATAAAAAACACTAGGATGATAACGTCCACAAATATATATTTTCTAAGAACATGTTTTAAATGAAATATCCTTGGAATGTTCTTCTAATATTCACAACATCTGTAAAACGACCACAGAACATTCCCATAAGGTTCTCATTAGGTTGCCAGGGAATGTAATTACACAATGTTCCGGGAATGTTCTTAGAACATACCGCCGCAACCTCAATGTGGGACCAATAGAAGTGGTTCTGAGGAAACATTACAGGAACGTTCTTCTAATGTTGATGGATATGTTATTCAAAACACCCATGACAACAAGCAGGGAATAGTCCGACAGTGGTCTCATGAAGTTATAGTGTGACATTATGACATGATGGTTCTAATAACGTTCCTGGAACATACTTCAGCAATACAATGTTGGAGCAATAGAAGTTGTTGTAAAAAAAAAAACATTCCTGGAATGTTGTTGGATATATTACTAATTAATATCCTTTCTTCCTCCAACTACCAGGGTGCAAAGCGGTTTTCTCCTCTTGTCTCCCTGCTTCCAACCTGACTCACACGGCTTTGAGTTAGAAACGCGATCTCTACCAGGTTGAACAGGGTGATATTGTAACTCCTAAATTGATAGTGCCGTTTGTTTCAGGGATTTTACAGCTACCTAACTACTTCACATGCTGATATTGGCTTTGGTATTATTGTGTGTAGCTACGTTTTCTAGCTAGTTAGCCAGCCAGCATTTCCAAAGAGAGCATTGCATTGTGGGTTTTGTAGTCGAATTGAGCTCTGCAGATGTAAATTTTCACATGTTGCTTCCTAACTTATTATAAAGACACAGCATATATTGTTCTCACATATTTGCGTTATTTAACAATGTAAATGATAGGTATTTGTGGTTTTGAGTGGCTTATTCCTTTAAAGAACATACAAATGTGTTCTGGGAATGTTCTTGTAACATCAGGTGAATATTTTTTGCACCCTACAAGAAACATTGTATAATCATCTGCACAACTGGACAGTTTGTGTGTTTTGGGAACATATCTTTGTGATGTTCCCCACAATATTCGTACTAGACCGTTCCCACAACCTAATGAAACATTCTGGGAACCTTTAAAGAACAGACAAAATGTGTTCAGGGAACGTTCTTGCAACGTCAAGCGGATGGCTAATACAAACATTGTATGATCATCAGCACAACTGGACAGTTTTATGTGTTATGAGAACATTTGCCGCAACTTAACAAATGTTCTGGGAACTCTCTCTCTCGTCGTCATGGGGCCCAGTCAGGCCACAGCTCAGGGTAACACAGAGTCTGATACAGTCGCTTTATTCTGGGGCGCACACACACACACCAACACACATACACACGCACGCATACACACAGGCAGGAACACACACCACACACACAGTGGAGTGCACACACACACACACACACACACATTGGGACAAACACACAGCAGAGCGTAGAATAGTGAGTCTCCTTTAATAAATCAATTTTACAGGATTAGAGCAAGCGATAGTGCTCCGTAATCCACAGTGCAGAGAGAGAGAGAGAGAGAGAGAGAGAGAGAGAGAGAGAGAGAGAGAGAGAGAGAGAGAGAGAGAGAGAGAGAGAGAGAGAGAGAGAGAGAGAGAGAGAGAGAGAGAGAGAGAGAGAGAGAGAGAGAGAGAGAGAGAGAGAGAGAGAGAGAGAGAGAGAGAGATACAGAGAGAGATAAATAGAAACAGAGAGAGACAGAGAGAGAGAGAGAGAGAGAGAGAGAGAGAGAGAGAGAGAGAGAGAGATACAGAGAGAGATAAATAGAAACAGAGAGAGACAGAGAGAGAGAGAGAGAGAGAGAGAGAGAGAGAGAGAGAGAGAGAGAGAGAGAGAGAGAGAGAGAGAGAGAGAGATACAGAGAGAGATAAATAGAAACAGAGAGAGACAGAGAGAGACAGAGAGAGAGAGAGAGAGAGAGAGAGAGAGAGAGAGAGAGAGAGAGAGAGAGAGAGAGAGAGAGAGAGAGAGAGAGAGAGAGAGAGAGAGAGAGAGAGAGAGAGAGAAGCCTATGCTTTATTCTTCGGATAAGAACAATGGAAGTGAAACCAACCCATGGCTGGATGTAAACACACTGATATAAACTCTCCACTAAAATAGATACCTTTAAACAAGCCAAGTTTTAACATGATATGTCAGTCACAATAATCACAAATAGTCAGATACATCTTTCTAAGACACTGCTGAGTCTGTCCAGACAAAATGGGAATGATTTGGGTCAACACATGCATTGACTGTTTGGTGTAGTGCTGTACATGCAGAGTACCACACAGAGAGAACAGTATGTTTCATTTCAATCACAGAATCTATAGAAGGGGCTTAGAGCCTCTAACCCTGAATGGGGAGGTCCGTTCCATAGCTTATATTTCTATGGACCTGCCTGGGCATAAACCATTAAACCCATAGCTTTTCCACAGCACTGTATTAACTAACTGAGTTCAATGTTCATGGGGCAACCTTCTACTGAGTTACCTGAGTATTCCACAGAGATGTGGAATGTGAGCTACAGGGCATCCTGTGTACTACAGGGCATTCCGTGTACTACAGGGCATCCTGTGTACTACAGGGCATTCCATGTGCTACAGGGCATCCTGTGTACTACAGGGCATTCCATGAGCTACAGGGCATCCTGTGTACTACAGGGCATTCCATGAGCTACAGGGCATTCCATGAGCTACAGGGCATTCCATGTGTTACAGGGCATTCCATGAGCTACAGGGCATCCTGTGTACTACAGGGCATTCCGTGTGCTACAGGGGCATTCCATGTGCTACAGGGCATTCCATGAGCTACAGGGCATTCCATGTGTTACAGGGCATTCCATGAGCTACAGGGCATTCCATGTGCTACAGGGCATTCCATGAGCTACAGGGCATTCCATGAGCTACAGGGCATTCCATGTGTTACAGGGCATTCCATGAGCTACAGGGCATCCTGTGTGCTACAGGGCATTCCATGAGCTACAGGGCATCCTGTGTGCTACAGGGCATTCCGTGTGCTACAGGGGCATTCCATGTGCTACAGGGCATTCCATGAGCTACAGGGCATCCTGTGTACTACAAGGGCATTCCGTGTGCTACAGGGCATTCCATGTGCTACAGGGCATTCCATGTGCTACAGGGCATTCCATGTGCTACAGGGCATTCCATGTGTTACAGGGCATTCCATGAGCTACAGGGCATCCTGTGTGCTACAGGGCATTCCATGAGCTACAGGGCATCCTGTGTGCTACAGGGCATTCCATGAGCTACAGGGCATCCTGTGTACTACAGGGCATTCCATGAGCTACAGGGCATCCTGTGTACTACAGGGCATTCCGTGTGCTACAGGGCATTCCATGTGCTACAGGGCATTCCATGTGCTACAGGGCATTCCATGTGCTACAGGGCATTCCATGTGTTACAGGGCATTCCATGAGCTACAGGGCATCCTGTGTGCTACAGGGCATTCCATGAGCTACAGGGCATCCTGTGTGCTACAGGGCATTCCATGAGCTACAGGGCATCCTGTGTGCTACAGGGCATTCCATGAGCTACAGGGCATCCTGTGTACTACAGGGCATTCCATGAGCTACAGGGCATCCTGTGTACTACAGGGCATTCCATGAGCTACAGGGCATCCTGTGTACTACAGGGCATTCCATGAGCTACAGGGCATCCTGTGTACTACAGGGCATTCCATGAGCTACAGGGCATCCTGTGTACTACAGGGCATTCCATGAGCTACAGGGCATCCTGTGTACTACAGGGCATTCCATGAGCTACAGGGCATCCTGTGTACTACAGGGCATTCCATGAGCTACAGGGCATCCTGTGTACTACAGGGCATTCCATGAGCTACAGGGCATCCTGTGTACTACAGGGCATTCCATGAGCTACAGGGCATCCTGTGTACTACAGGGCATTCCATGAGCTACAGGGCATCCTGTGTACTACAGGGCATTCCATGTGCTACAGGGCATCCTGTGTACTACAGGGCATTCCATGTGCTACAGGGCATTCCGTGTGCTACAGGGCATTCCATGAGCTACAGGGCATCCTGTGTACTACAGGGCATTCCATGAGCTACAGGGCATTCCATGTGCTACAGGGCATTCCGTGTGCTACAGGGCATTCCATGAGCTACAGGGCATCCTGTGTACTACAGGGCATTCCATGAGCTACAGGGCATCCTGTGTACTACAGGGCATTCCATGAGCTACAGGGCATCCTGTGTACTACAGGGCATTCCATGAGCTACAGGGCATCCTGTGTACTACAGGGCATTCCATGAGCTACAGGGCATCCTGTGTACTACAGGGCATTCCATGAGCTACAGGGCATCCTGTGTACTACAGGGCATTCCATGAGCTACAGGGCATCCTGTGTACTACAGGGCATTCCATGAGCTACAGGGCATCCTGTGTACTACAGGGCATTCCATGAGCTACAGGGCATCCTGTGTACTACAGGGCATTCCATGAGCTACAGGGCATCCTGTGTACTACAGGGCATTCCATGAGCTACAGGGCATCCTGTGTACTACAGGGCATTCCATGTGCTACAGGGCATTCCATGTGCTACAGGGCATTCCATGTGCTACAGGGCATTCCATGTGCTACAGGGCATTCCATGTGCTACAGGGCATTCCATGAGCTACAGGGCATCCTGTGTACTACAGGGCATTCCATGAGCTACAGGGCATCCTGTGTACTACAGGGCATTCCATGAGCTACAGGGCATCCTGTGTACTACAGGGCATTCCATGAGCTACAGGGCATCCTGTGTACTACAGGGCATTCCATGAGCTACAGGGCATCCTGTGTACTACAGGGCATTCCATGAGCTACAGGGCATCCTGTGTACTACAGGGCATTCCATGAGCTACAGGGCATCCTGTGTACTACAGGGCATTCCATGTGCTACAGGGCATTCCATGTGCTACAGGGCATTCCATGTGCTACAGGGCATTCCATGTGCTACAGGGCATTCCATGTGCTACAGGCCATTCCATGTGCTACAGGGCATTCCATGTGCTACAGGGCATTCCATGTGCTACAGGGCATTCCATGTGTTACAGGGCATCCTGTGTACTACAGGGCATTCCATGTGCTACAGGGCATTCCATGTGCTACAGGGCATTCCATGTGCTACAGGGCATTCCATGTGTTACAGGGCATCCTGTGTACTACAGGGCATTCCATGTGCTACAGGGCATTCCATGTGTTACAGGGCATCCTGTGTACTACAGGGCATTCCATGTGCTACAGGGCATTCCATGTGTTACAGGGCATCCTGTGTACTACAGGGCATTCCATGTGCTACAGGGCATTCCATGTGTTACAGGGCATTCCATGTGCTACAGGGTATCCTGTGTACTACAGGGCATTCCATGTGCTACAGGGCATTCCATGTGTTACAGGGCATTCCATGTGCTACAGGGCATTCCATGTACTACAGGGCATTCCATGTGTTACAGGGCATTCCATGTGTTACAGGGCATTCCATGTGCTACAGGGCATTCCATGTGTTACAGGGCATTCCATGTGCTACAGTGCATCCTGTGTACTACAGGGCATTCCATGTGTTACAGGGCATTCCATGTACTACAGGGCATTCCATGTGCTACAGGGCATTCCATGTGCTACAGGGCATTCCATGTGCTACAGGGCATTCCATGTGTTACAGGGCATTCCATGTACTACAGGGCATTCCATGTGCTACAGGGCATTCCATGTGCTACAGGGCATTCCATGTGTTACAGGGCATTCCATGTGCTACAGGGCATTCCATGTGCTACAGGGCATCCTGTGTACTACAAGGGCATTCCATGTGCTACAGGGCATTCCATGTGCTACAGGGCATTCCATGTGTTACAGGGCATTCCATGTACTACAGGGCATTCCATGTGCTACAGGGCATTCCATGTGCTACAGGGCATTCCATGTGTTACAGGGCATTCCATGTGCTACAGGGCATTCCATGTGATACAGGGCATTCTGTGTACTACAGGGCATTCCGTGTGCTACAGGGCATTCCATGTGCTACAGGGCATTCTGTGTACTACAGGGCATTCCGTGTGCTACAGGGCATTATGTGTACTACAGGGCATTCCATGTGCTACAGGGCATTCCATGTGCTACAGGGCATTCTGTGTACTACAGGGCATTCCGTGTGCTACAGGGCATTCTGTGTACTACAGGGCATTCCATGTGCTACAGGGCATTCTGTGTGCTACAGGGCATTCTGTGTACTACAGGGCATTCTGTGTACTACAGGGCATTCTCTGTACTACAGGGCATTCCATGTGCTACAGGGCATTCCGTGTGCTACAGGGCATTCCGTGTGCTACAGGGCATTCTGTGTACTACAGGGCATTATGTGTACTACAGGGCATTCCATGTGCTACAGGGCATTCCATGTGCTACAGGGCATTCCGTGTGCTACAGGGCATTCCATGTGCTACAGGGCATTCCATGTGCTACAGGGCATTCCGTGTGCTACAGGGCATTCCATGTGCTACAGGGCATTCCATGTGCTACAAGGCATTCCATGTGCTACAGGGCATTCCATGTGCTACAGGGCATTCCGTGTGCTACAGGGCATTCCATGTGCTACAGGGCATTCCATGTGCTACAGGGCATTCCATGTGCTACAGGGCATTCTGTGGGCATGTTTCTGGAAGACAGAAAATAAACATGTTGGCACCGCAGCACAGATACCTGCTGACCATCAAATAGTCTGGCAACACACACACACACACACACACACACACACACACACACACACACACACACACACAGTAGATAGCCTAGCTGATTCTCTTTAGGGCCGAGCGTCAGCCTGTTTGAAGGGAGAAACAACATGTGTCCCGTGGGGATGCAGGTTAGTTTATCTAGTGCTGAGTGCTCTCATTGTAGCTGACATCAGACATGTAGTCCCTACCAGTCCCAGGCTGTATTCCAAATGGGCACAGACATCAGCTCAACGTCTAGTTTTGATTTACATTTGGTTGAGTTGTCAACTAACGTGAATTCCACATGAATAAAAATAAAAATGTCACCATGTCATTGGATTTAGGTTAAAAGTAAGAAATTCCTTTACGTTGATGACTTTTTTTGCAAATCCAATCAGTTTTCCACGTTGATTCAACGTCATCACGTAGATTTTTTTGGTTTGAAATAACGTGGAAACAACGTTGATTCAACCAGTTTTGTGGATATTCCCTTTAACCCTTTATATTGGACTACTCTCTCTATAAAGCCCAGCACCTGCCTGCCTTACTGACTTCACCCAGGATGCACCTGGGCACAGGGGGAAAGAAAGGCTGGGAGGCTGCGTCCCAAATGGACCTCTGTTCCCTTTATAGTGCACTACTTTGGACTGAGGCCCCCTGGGTTCTGGATATTAAGGCAGGCGGGAGCTGGGTGTTGGGCGGAGGTGTCCGACTACATCAAAAGAGAGAGTTCCTCCCTGATCACCAGCCAGCTCCCACTGACTCCAGCTGTGTCCCAAATGCTTTTGACCAGAGCCCATTGGGCTCTATATAGGGAACCGGTCGCCATTCAGGAGGCAGCCTCTCTCTTTAAGCAACATTAAACGCAGATTAATAAAAAAATTTTAAAGAGCCAAGACAGTGCTAAACCAAATGTTAGGACTGGCAGGACCTGGGAGAGGGAAATAAATCAATAAATTAAAAAGGGTATGAAATCATAATTCACCGTTTTTTTTTTAGAGGACCTGGATGACATCACAGCCCCCTTTTCTTTGGCATGCAGAGTTCCTTTTTTGATTATAAAAATCAAATGTTATTTGTCACGTGCTTGGTAAACAACAGGTGTAGACTAACAGTGAAATGCTTACTGACGGGCCCTTACCCACAATGCACAGAGAGAAAGAGAAAATAGAGAAATAATAGAAAAGTAAAACACGTAATAATAAAAGTAATAATAGATACACAATGAGTAACGATAACTTGGCTGTATAGGGGAAGCGTACCCATTAAGCCCACTTCCATCTTCGGATTAAAATAGTCACGCAGCAGCAACAACTCAGTGAACTACAACAAGATAATAGATTTCAGGTATTCACAACTTAAATTGTTCAATGCATTTTGGCTTATTTTACTGTTAAATAAACTTTGCATTGTTATATATTTATCTCAGGTGGGCACAAAGAGCATTCACTCCACATTGATCTCTGCGGATACGATTGGACATTGATCTGTGGATGTGATTGGACATTGATCTCTGCGGATACGATTGGACACCCCCCTTGTTATAAAGTGCTACTTTCACGATGAACAGCAATGATCCGTTTGTTTTAATAACTTTAGGGGGAGATTAATATAATCACATTTTCATAAGAAATGTCAGTTTGTAATTTTTGAAGATTTGGAAATGAATTAAAATAGATTATTTAAGAGGTGTGCTTATTTGGAACACATTTACATTACAACATTTACGTCATTTAGCAGACGCTCTTATCCAGAGCGACTTACAGGAGCAATTAGGGTTAAGTGCCTTGCTCAAGGGCACATCGACAGATTTTTCACCTAGTTGGCTCGGGGATTAGAACCAGCGACCTTTCGGTTACTGGCACAACGCTCTTAGCCACTAAGCTACCTGCCACCCCACCCCGCCAGGAACACCCATGGGCTGACAGGTTACACTCTGTACCCATTAAGCCCAGTCCCCACTTTTCACATATTTTATCCACATGTGGTCCTCTGTAGCTCAGCTGGTAGAGCACGGCGCTTGTAACGCCAAAGGTAGTGGGTTCGATCCCCGGGACCACCCATACACAAAAAAAATGTATGCACGCATGACTGTAAGTCGCTTTGGATAAAAGCGTCTGCTAAAATGGCATATTAATATTATATTATATTATATCAAATATTTGTATCTTATAAAAAACATGTTTTAAGTAAAGTGACAGATTAATCTGCCATTTTGTTTCCACTTTTCTTACAAAAATGAGGTTGATGTGCAGAGGTACGAGGTAATTGAGGTAGATATGTACTTATAACTAGGAATAAAGTGACAGATAATAAACAGTAGCAGCAGCGTATGTGACCAGTCAAAAAAGTTAGTGCAAAAAGGATTGGTAAAACCTGTTCAGGGTCCTGTTGGTTCCAGACTTGGTGCATCGGTACCGCTTGCCATGCGGTAGCAGAGAGAACAGTCTATGACTAGGGTGGCTGGAGTCTTTGATAATTTTTAGGGTCTTCCTCTGACACCGCCTGGTATAGAGGTCCTGGATGGCAGGGAGCTCGGCCCCAGTGATGTACTGGGCCGTACGTACTACCCTCTGTAGTGCCTTGCGGTCGGAGGCCAAGCAGTTGCCGTACCAAGCGGTGATGCAGTCAGTCAAGATGCTCTCAATGGTGCTGCTGTATAACATTTTGAGGATCTGAAGACCCATGCCAAATCTTTTCAGCCTCCTGAGGGGGAAGAGGTGTTGTCGTGTCCTCTTCACAACTGTCTTGGTGTGTTTGCACCATGATAGATCCTTAGTGATGTGGGCACCGAGGAACTTGAAGCTCTCCACCCACTCCACTACAACCCCATCGATGTGAATGGGGCATGCTCGGCCCTCCGTTTCCTGTAGTCCGCGATCAGCTCCTTTGTCTTGCTGACGTTGAGGGAGAGGTTGTTGTCCTGGCACCACACTGCCAGGTCTCTGACCTCCTCCCTGTAGGTTGTCTCATCATCGTTCAGGCCTACCACCACCGTGTCGTCAGCAAACTTAATGATAACGTTGGAGTTGTGTGCGGCCACGCAGTCGTGGGTGAACAGGGAGTACAGGAGAGGACTAAGCACGCACCCCTGAGGGGGCCCCGTGTTGAGGGCAAACGTGGCGGAGGTGACGTTGTCTACCCTCACCACCTGGGGGGCGGCCCGTCAGGAAGTCCAGGATCCAGTTGCAGAGGGAGGTGTTCAGTCCCAGGGACCTTAGCTTAGTGATGAGCTTTGAGGGCACTATGGTGTTGAACGCTGAGCTGTAGTCAATGAACAGCATTCTCACGTAGGTGCTCTCACGCATGGTTCAGTGTTGCTTCCCTCGAAGTGAGCATAGAAGGCATTTAGCTCGTCTGGTAGGCTCGCGTCACTGGGCAGCTTGCGGCTGGGTGTCCCTTTGTAATCCGTGATAGTTTGCAAGCCCTGCCACATCCGACGAGCGCAGAGCCAGTGTAGTAGGATTCGATCTTAGTCTTGTATGGGTCTAAGGATTATGGGTATTTAGATGTGATGTTAGTGATTCCACGCAGCGCGGCTGGGATTTTAAACACCTTATTGCATGTGATATGAATGATTTCCTGTTTATGTGTGTTGGGTGTTAAACCCCTGCCTAGAGAGACTGGAGTGAGCCCTGAGCACTGCTGCTCAATTTTCTTTAGATAAACAACACACACACTACCACCCCCCCCACAACACACACTCTCCAGTAGTCTCTTATCAGCCTCTCCTCAGCAGCATGCAGGAGGGTGGGTCTGCCCTGCCTCCTCTCAGCCTCTCCTCAGCAGCATGCAGGAGGGTGGGTCTGCCCTGCCTCCTCTCAGCCTCTCCTCAGCAGCATGCAGGAGGGTGGGTCTGCCCTGCCTCCTCTCAGCCTCTCCTCAGCAGCATGCAGGAGGGTGGGTCTGCCTTGCCTCCTCTCAGCCTCTCCTCAGCAGCATGCAGGAGGGTGGGTCTGCCTTGCCTCCTCTCAGCCTCTCCTCAGCAGCATGCAGGAGGGTGGGTCTGCCCTGCCTCCTCTCAGCCTCTCCTCAGCAGCATGCAGGAGGGTGGGTCTGCCCTGCCTCCTCTCAGCCTCTCCTCAGCAGCATGCAGGAGGGTGGGTCTGCCTTGCCTCCTCTCAGCCTCTCCTCAGCAGCATGCAGGAGGGTGGATCTGCCTTGCCTCCTCTCAGCCTCTCCTCAGCAGCATGCAGGAGGGTGGGTCTGCCCTGCATTCATCTCTTAGTAATGAAGTTACACTGACAGACCAGACCATTTCTTTCACACAGATGAAATTAGAGCAGGTTGACACAAAACAGAGACATATTAATACACTTATCTAGCCTGTCACTGGAAAACAGACCTGAGCTGAGCTGAATGGAGTTACATCTAGCTTTTTACCCTTTTTTATTTTCAAAGAGAAAGAGATGAAGGGGGAGGGGGGAGGGATAGATGAGTGTGGGGGGGGTAGGTGAGTGGGGGGAGGAGGGAGATGAGTGGGGAGGGGGGAGAGATGAGTGGGGAGGGGGAGATGAGTGGGGAGGGGGAGATGAGTGGGGGGAGGGGGGAGATGAGTGGGGAGGGGGAGAGATGAGTGGGGAGGGGGAGATGAGTGGGGAGGGGGAGATGAGTGGGGAGGGGGGAGATGAGTGGGGAGGGGGAGATGAGTGGGGAGGGGGAGATGAGTGGGGGAGGGGGGAGATGAGTGGGGAGGGGGGAGATGAGTGGGGGAGGGGGGAGATGAGTGGGGAGGGGGAGATGAGTGGGGAGGGGGGAGATGAGTGGGGGAGGGGGGAGATGAGTGGGGAGGGGGGAGATGAGTGGGGGGAGGGGGGAGAGATGAGTGGGGAGGGGGAGATGAGTGGGGAGGGGGAGATGAGTGGGGAGGGGGGGAGATGAGTGGGGAGGGGGGAGATGAGTGGGGAGGGGGAGATGAGTGGGGGAGGGGGGAGATGAGTGGGGAGGGGGAGATGAGTGGGGGGAGGGGGGAGATGAGTGGGGAGGGGGAGATGAGTGGGGGAGGGGAGATGAGTGGGGAGGGGGGAGATGAGTGGGGAGGGGGGATGGGGGAGATGAGTGGGGGAGGGAGGGGGAGAGAGAGATGGGGGGGAGGCAAACCATATCAGAAGATACACTACATGACCAAAAGTATGTGGACACCTGCTTGTCGAACATCTCATTCCAAAATCATGGCCATTAATATGGAGTTGGTCCCCCCTTTGCTGCTATAACAGCCTCCACTCTTCTGGGAAGGCTTTCCACTAGATGTTGGAACATTGTTGCGGGGACTTGCTTCCATTCAGCCACAAGAGCATTTGTGAGGTCGGGCACTGATGTTGGGCGATTAGGTCTGGCTCGCAGTCGGTGTTCCAATTCATCCCAAAGGTGTTCGATGGGGTTGAGGTCAGGGCTCTGTGCAGGTCAGTCAAGATCTTCCACACCAATCTCGACAAACCATTTCTGTAGGGACCTCGCTTTGTGCACGGGGGCATTGTCATGCTGAAACAGGAAAGGGCCTTCCCCAAAATGTTGCCCCAAAGTTGGAAGCACAGAATCGTCTAGAATGTCATTGTATGCTGTAGCGTTAAGATTTCCCTTCACTGGAACTAAGGGGCCTAGCCCGAACCAGGAAGGTAGCGTTCTCCTGGCATCTGCCTAACCCAGATTCGTCCGTCGGACTGCTAGATGGTGAAGCGTGCTTCATCACTCCATAGAAAGCGTTTCCACTGCTCCAGAGTCCAATGGCGGCAAGCTTTACTCCACTCCAGCCGACGCTTGGCATTGCGCATGGTGATCTTAGGCTTGTGTGCGGCTGCTCGGCCATGGAAACCCATTTCATGAAGCTCCCAACGAACAGTTCTTGTGCTGACGTTGCTTCCAGAGGCAGTTTGGAACTCGGTAATGAGTGTTGTAACCGAGGACAGACCATTTTTACGTGCTACGCGCTTCAGCACTCGGTGGTCCCGTTCTGTGAGCTTGTGTGGCCTACCACTTAACGGCTGAGCTGTTGTTGCTCCTAGACGTTTCCACTTCGCAATAACTGCACTTACAGTTGACCGGGGGCAGCTCTAGCAGGGCAGAAATTTGACGAACTGACTTGTTGGAAAGGTGGCATCCTATGACCGTGCCACGTTGAAATTCACTGAGCTCTTCAGTAAGGCCATCCTACTGCCAGTGTTTGTTTATGGAGATTGCATGGCTGTATGCTCGATTTTATACACCTGTCAGCAACGGGTGTGGCTGAAATAGCCGAATCCACTAATTTGAAGGGGTGTCCACATACTTTTGTATTTATAGTGTGTCTCTCAGATACAGGACAGACACTTCAGAACAAACTACCTTTATATTTTCTGGGGAGGGACTATCTATTTTTTTATGAAATATACACTACTGGTCAAAAGTTAAGAGAACACCTACTCAGTCAAGGGTTTGTCTTTATTTTTACTATTTTCTACATTGTAGAATAATAGTGAAGACATCTAAACTATGAAATAACACATATGGAATCATGTAGCAACCAAAAAAGTGTTAAACAAATCAAAATATATTCTAGATTTTAGATTCTTCAAAGTAGCCACCCTTTGCCTTGATGACAGCTTTGATGTCTTCACTATTATTCTACAATGTGGAAAATAGTAAAAATAAAGAAAAACCCTTGAATGAGTAGGTGTTCTATAACTTTTGACCGGTAGTGTATATTTGTGATAAGCCAGGAGAGTAAGATAGAAGTGAATGAATGAAACCATTTGTTTGAACTTAGATATCTGACCTCAGAAAAGACAGAACAAATTCCCATGATCTAATATTCAGTGCACTGGGCTGGCTAGGCTATATCATGATGCAAATTGGTGTGAAAAATACCAATAAATCTAGCTGGTTTACCTACGATGATTTCTGACAAAATACAATCAGATGTCTCCAGCCATTTTTTTTGCAGCATGTTCTGAGAGGACTGGATTCTGACTTACTGACCGACTGACTGACTGACTAGCTGACTGGCTGGCTGACTGACTGACTGGGTGGCTGACTGGCTGGCTGGCTGGATGGATGGATGACTGGCTTGCTGGCTGGCTGGCTGACTGGCTGACTGGCTGGCTGGCTGGCTGGCTGACTGGGTGGCTGGCTGGCTGACTGGCTTGCTGGCTGGCTGGCTGACTGGGTGGCTGGCTGACTGACAGGCTGACTGGCTTGCTGGCTGGCTGGCTGACTGGGTGGCTGGCTGGCTGGATGACTGGCTGATTGGCTGACTGACTGGCTGGCTGGATGGCTGACTGACAGGCTGACTGGCTTGCTGGCTGGCTGGCTGACTGGGTGGCTGGCTGGCTGGATGACTGGCTGATTGGCTGACTGGTTTGCTGGCTGGCTGGATGACTGGCTGATTGGATGACTGGTTGGCTGGGGCAGAGGGGCTTCCCACACAGGAGGGAAGGTTATTCGAGACTCCATACACACTCACACACTCTCTCTCGCTCTCTCTCTCTCTCTCTCACACACACACACACACACACACACATACACACACACACACATATGCACCTGATTTCCAATAACTGTGGAGTGAATGTGTGAGAGTGGGGAGAGCAGTGAGGAGAGCAGTGGGGAGAGCAGTGGGGAGAGCAGTGGGGAGAGCAGTGGGGAGAGCAGTGAGGAGAGCAGTGGGGAGAGCAGTGAGGAGAGCAGTGGGGAGAGCAGTGGGGAGAGCAGTGAGGAGAGCAGTGAGGAGAGCAGTGGGGAGAGCAGTGAGGAGAGCAGTGAGGAGAGCAGTGGGGAGAGCAGTGAGGAGAGCAGTGAGGAGAGCAGTGGGGAGAGCAGTGAGGAGAGCAGTGGGGAGAGCAGTGAGGAGAGCAGTGGGGAGAGCAGTGAGGAGAGCAGTGAGGAGAGCAGTGAGGAGAGCAGTGGGGAGAGCAGTGAGGAGAGCAGTGAGGAGAGCAGTGGGGAGAGCAGTGGGGAGAGAAGTGGGGAGATCTAGCAGACACACACAGCATTTATCTGTGATCACCCCCCAGCTAAACAGGGCCAAAGGCTAATCAATGACAAATCTGCCGAGCAGAGATTGCTTATCAGTCCTTCAAGCTAATCACTTCACTGTGCTGTCTAACACACACACACACGCACACACACACATACACACAAACGTGCACACACACACACACCATGCATCGATTCTCACCAGAACTAGGCTACTCCTAAACTGACTCTGTCGGAGAGAGTAGACAGAGAGAGAGATGTTTTTCTTAGTTGTTAAAGTAACTGTCCAGTGAAAATCTCCCTTTTAAAAGAGATGGTGGTCCTCTGTAGCTCAATTGGTAGAGCATGGCGCTTGTAACGCCAGGGTAGTGGGTTCGATCCCCGGGACCACCCATACGTAAAAATTTATGCACACGTAAGTCGCTTTGGATAAAAGCGCCTGCTAAATGGCATATTACATTTATTATTATTATTTTAAGGAGCACTAAGGGGCACTAAGGAGCACTAAGAGGCAGAAAGGAGCACTAAGGAGCACTAAGGGGCAGAAAGGGGTACTAAGGGGCACTAAGAGGCAGAAAGGGGCACTAAGGGGCACTAAGAGGCAGAAAGGAGCACTAAGGGGCACTAAGGAGCACTAAGCGGCAGAAAGGAGCACTAAGGGGCAGAAAGGGGAAGGAAGGGGCACTAAGGGTAACGAAGAGGCAACAAGTGGACCAGAGGAGGCTGGTGGGAGGAGCTATAGGAGGACAGGCTCATTGTAATGGCTTGAATGAACTAAATGGAACAGAGTCAAACATGTTGTTGTTTCTATATGTTTGATGTGTTTGATGTGTTTGACTCCGTTCCAATTATTCTATTCCAGCCATTACGATGAGCCCTTCCTCCTATAGCTCCTCCCACCAGCCTCCTCTGAAGTGGACATGTGTGTGATTCCTGGAGCTGTGAGCAGGTCCAGTTCCTGTCGAGAGGGTGGGAGGGGCAGCAGCTCACCCCTGAGAGGGGGCAGGGGGTCCCTGGGCCTGAGCAGGGGAGCCCCACAAACAGCCCAGCTCAGCCTAGAAGCCCCCAGCTCCCGACCAACAGTTATTGTGCTGACGATGCTTCCAGAGGCAGTTTGGAACTCGGTAGTGAGTGTTGCTGAGGACAGACCATTTTTTTAAACGCTACGTGCTTCAGCCCTCGGTGGTGCCTTTCTGTGAGCTTGTGTGGCCTACCACTTCGTGGCTGAGCCGTTGTTTCTCCTAGACCTTTCCACTTCACAATAACAGCACTTACAGTTGACCGGGGAAGCTCTAGAAATTTGACGAACTGACTTGTTGGACAGGTGGCATCCTATGACGGTGCCACGTTGAAAGTCACTGAGCTCTTCAGTAAGGCCGTTCTACTGCAAGTGTTTGTCCACCCCACCTCTCCATTAGCCATTCCAGTCTTGATTAAACACCTTCCTCTGAGCAGGGAATTCAAGTCCAGTATGAATTATTTATCAACTTATTTGTATTTCTTCAGATGCAGACTATCAGGGGGAATAACACAGCCAACAGGTGGTACACTTTCACTGCGTCCCAAATGGCCCCTTTTTTCCTATATAGTGCACTACTTTTGACCAGGGCCCCATGGGACACTGCCTTTCCCTCTCTGTTTCAAACTCAAATCCGCCCAGCAACCAACTACACAACAGTGGAGAGAGAGGAGAACTGCATCTCTCTCTCTCTCTCTCTCACTCACTCACTCACTCACTCACTCACTCACTCACTCACTCACTCACTCACTCACTCACTCACTCACTCACTCACTCACTCACTCACTCTCTCTCACTCTCTCTCTCTCTCACTCTCTCTCTCTCTCTCTCTCTCTCTCTCTCTCTCTCTCTCTCTCTCTCTCTCTCTCTCTCTCTCACTCTCTCTCACTCACTCACTCACTCACTCACTCACTCACCACTCACTCTCACTCTCACTCTCACTCTCTCTCTCTCTCTCTCTCTCTCTCTCTCTCTCTCTCTCTCTCTCTGTCTCTGTCTCTCTCTCTCTCTCTCTGTCTCTCTCTCTCTCTCTCTCTCTCTCTCTCTCTCTTACTCACTCACTCACTCACTCACTCTCACTCTCACTCTCTCTCTCTCTCTCTCTCTCTCTCTCTCTCTCTCTCTCTCTCTCTCTCTCTCTCTCTCTCTCTCTCTCTCTCTCTCTCTCCCTCTGTCTCTCACACACACACACACACAAAGAAGAAGAAAAAATACGTTTTATACTGAGCCCCTTCTAAGATAATGGGGTTGGGCCAGCCCCCCTGGTGCAGGGAGCTCTGTTATTGTTAGACCATTGTCTCTGGTTGGGAGCTGGGAGTTTTAAGAGGCAGAGGCAGGACAACAGAGGATGACAAAAGGATGACCCCATATCACCTCAGTTAATCTCTTACAGCAAACACTACTAGTGCTCCTGTGGCAGATATGTCCATCGACATCATGAAACAAAGCTACACACACACACACACCGCAAGGTGATGCACTCTGAGGTTACTTGTACTCCAAAACAATTTTAAAATTAATTTCTATTTTAACTATGGTCATATTTTAAATAAACCTCAGGCCCTCTGCCAACATGTTCTGGTGTCAGTATTCATGTGTGTTTCCTACAAGCCCTTTCCTGCAGTCAAATGACCTAGTGGCCTCATGGGTGGAATTTTCAACCTGTCCCTGACTGAGTCTGTAATACCAACATGTTTCAAGCAGACCACCATAGTCCCCGTGCCCAAGAACACTAAGGTAACCTGCCTAAATGACTACCGACCCGTAGCACTCGCGTCTCTAGCCATGAAGTGCTTTGAAAGGCTGGTCATGGCTCACATCAACACCATTATCCCAGAAACCCTAGACCCACTCCAGTTTGCATTCCGCCCCAACATATCCACAGATGATGCAATCTCTATTGCACTCCACACTGCCCTTTCCCATCTGGACAAGAGGAACACCTATGTGAGAATGCTATTCATTGACTACAGCTCAGCGTTCAACACCATAGCGCCCTCAAAGCTCATCACTAAGCTAAGTACCCTGGTACTAAACACCTCCCTCTGCAACTGGATCCTGGACTTCCTGACGGGCCGCCCCCAGGTGGTAAGGGTAGATAACAACACATCCGCCACGCTGATCCTCAACACGGGGGCCCCTCAGGGGTGAGTGCTCAGTCCCCTCCTGTACTCCCTGTTCACTCATGACTGCATGGCCAGGCACGACTCGAACACCATCATTAGGTTTGCAGACGACACAACAGTGGTAGGCCTGATCACCGACAACGATGAGACAGCCTATAGGGAGGATGTCAGAGACCTGGCCGTGTGGTGCCAGGACAACAACCTCTCCCTCAACGTGATCAAGACAAAGGAGATGATTGTGGACTACAGGAAAAAAAAGAGGACTGAGCACGCCCCCATTCTCATCGACGGGGATGTAGTGGAACAAGTTGAGAGCTTCAAGTTCCTTGGTGTCCACATCACCAACAAACTATCATGGTCCAAACACACCACGACAAAGCATATTCCACCTCAGGAGACTGAAAAGATTTGGCATGGGTCCTCAGATCCTCAAAAAGTTCTACAGCTGCACCGTCGAGAGCATCCTGACTGGTTGTATCACCGTCTGGTAGCTCAGTTGGTAGAGCATGGCGCTTGCAACGCCAGGGTTGTGGGTTCGTTTCCCATGGGGGGCCAGTATGAAAAATGTATGCACTCACTAACTGTAAGTCGCTCTGGATAAGAGCGTCTGCTAAATGACTAAAATGTAAAATGTATGGCAACTGCTTGGCCTCCGACCGCAAGGCACTACAGAGGGTAGTGCGTACGGGCCAGTACATCACTGGGGCCAAGCTTCCTGCCATCCAGGACCTTTATACCAGGCGGTGTCAGAGGAAGGCCCTAAAAATTATCAAAGACTCAAGCCACCCTAGTCATAGACTGTTCTCTCTGCTACCACACAGCAAGCGGTACCGGAGCGCCAAGTCTAGGTGCAAGAGGCTTCTAAACAGCTTCTACCCCCAAGCCATAAGACTCCTGAACAGCTAATCATGGCTACCCGGACTATTTGCACTGCCACCCCACCCCACCCCCTCTTTACGCTGCTGCTACTCTGTTAATTATTTATGCATAATCACTTTAACTCTACCCACATGTACATATGACCTCAATTACCTCGACTAGCCGGTGCCCCCGCACATTGACTCTGTCCCGGTACCCCCCTGTATATAGCCACCCTACTGTTATTTTATTTTACTGCTTCTCTTTAATTATTTGCTTTTTATTTAATTGTTTTACTTATCTATTTTTTACTCAACATTAATTTTAATTTTTTTACTACATTGTTGGTTAAGGGCTTGTAAGTAAGAATTTCACTGTAATGTCTACACCTGTTGTATTCGGCGCATCTGGCAAATACAATTTGTTTTAATTTGATTTGAATGTTATTCATATTTTTTTAAATAATTTCATAATTTATTAACATGATAAAAAAAAAAACGCCAAAAATCAGGTGTTTCTATATCAAACAGTTTTGTTACATTTCAGTCTTCTGTGATGTATATACAGTGTAATATTGGGATGCAAACTCAAAATGTAATACATTTCAACTCTACATCTGACATGGTACAGGTGTCTTCTTTTTTAAAGCCCATAACCATGTGTGTGAGGTGGGTACTTTTGTTTCAAAGTAGATCTGTTTAAGACTACCATGAAACACTGTGTGACTCTGATTTAGCCCACTGCAGTAAAAGGTTCATACAACACTGTTACACATAGTAATAATCTGTGGGATCTATGGGAAGTTTCTCTCTCTCTCCCCCCTCTCTCTCTCTCTCTCTCTCTCTCTCTCTCTCTCTCTCTCTCTCTCTCTCTCTCTCTCTCTCCCTCTCTCTCTCTCTCTCTCTCTCTCTTTCTCTCTCTCTTTCTCTCTCTCTTTCTTTCTCTCTCTCTCTCTCTCTCTCTTTCTCTCTCTTTCTCTCTCTCTCTCTCTCTCTCTCTCTCTCTCTCTCTCTCTCTCTCTCTCTCTCTCTCTCCCTCTCCCTCTCCCTCTCTCTCTCTCTCTCTCTCTCTCTCTCTCTCTCTCTCTCTCTCTCTCTCTCTCTCTCTCTCTCTCTCTCTCTCTCTCTCTCCCCTTAATATTTTCCAACATTATTAGCCACTAGATATTCCAACAGAGAATTTTAAGACGTGGTTTCCTTTATTTAAACCGTTCTCAGTAAGGTCCTTGTAAATATATGTGAATCCATTGTTTTCCCCATGTCTAGGGAATAACATGGAGAAACACAAGGAGTTCAGTTCACGATACGTTAAAGACAAAAGGAGTTAAGAGTTCAGAGTACGGCCTTCCTGTCCCGGCTTCATCATCAAAGCGGCTTATTTCCAGTCTTAACACGCTATCAATCACTAAGACTAAGGATGTATCCCAAATGGCACCCTATTCTGTACATAATGCACTACATTAGACCATACCCTGGTCAAAAGTAGTGCACTACTAGAGAATATGGTGCTATTTGGGATGCATCCCGAGAGTTATAGGCATCATGACGAGAGGATGGGGAGGAAGGGGGTTTGGCTTTGAAGGAGCTGTACTGGCTAGGCTCTGCTTGCTACACTGCAAAGCCTAAAAAGGATTTAACTATCAGCCAAAACCAATTCAACAACAGCTTCTAGAAAGATCTTTGACATTCAATGAATGATCAACTCAATGGTGATCAAAATGTCAAATTGATTCTCAGTCTGCCTGCAGAAACAGTCACCAAATTCTGTCAGCTATCTGTAACTGTACTTTATGAGAACATTGAGACAACCAACCTACAACACATTTACTTTATGAGAACATTGAGGAAACCAACCTACAACACATTTACTTTCTGAGAACATTGAGACAACCAACCTAAAACACATTTACTTTATGAGAACATTGAGGCAATCAACCTACAACACATTTACTTTATGAGAACATTGAGGCAACCAACCTACAACACATTTACTTTATGAGAACATTGAGACAACCAACCTACAACACTTTTCAATCCTGCTGCAATTATAAGTGAAAAAAAAGTATTGAAATGCTTTGTCAAAATGTGCGCAACAAAGCCACCAACGCATGCAGATGCAACCAACCAAGTCAATTCTGGGGCACTTGAACATGCCAATGATCAATCAATCAATCAATCAATCAATCAATTTTATTTTATATAGCCCTTCTTACATCAGCTAATATCTCGAAGTGCTGTACAGAAACCCAGCCTAAAACCCCAAACAGCTAGTAATGCAGGTGTAGAAGCACGGTGGCTAGGAAAAACTCCCTAGAAAGGCGAAAGCCTAGGAAGAAACCTAGAGAGGAACCAGGCTATGAGGGGTGGCCAGTCCTCTTCTGGCTGTGCCGGGTGGAGATTATAACAGAACCATGCCAAGATGTTCAAAAATGTTCATAAGTGACAAGCATGGTCAAATAATAATCAGGAATAAATCTCAGTTGGCTTTTCATAGCCGATCATTAAGAGTTGAAAACAGCAGGTCTGGGACAGGTAGGGGTTCCATAACCGCAGGCAGAACAGTTGAAACTGGAATAGCAGCAAGGCCAGGCGGACTGGGGACAGCAAGGAGTCACCACGGCCGGTAGTCCCGACGTATGGTCCTAGGGCTCAGGTCTCTCAGTTGGCTTTTCATAGCCGATCATTAAAGAGTTGAAAACAGCAGGTCTGGGACAGGTAGGGGTTTCGTAGCCGCAGGCAGAACAGTTGAAACTGGAATAGCAGCAAGGCCAGGCGGACTGGGGACAGCAAGGTGTCATCATGCCCGGTAGTCCTGACGTATGGTCCTAGGGCTCAGGTTCTCAGAGAGAAAGAGAGAACGAGAGAATTAGAGAGAGCATACTTAAATTCACACAGGACACTGGATAAGACAGGAGAAGTACTCCAGGTATAACCAACTAACCCCAGCCCCCCGACACATAAACTACTGCAGCATAAATACTGGAGGCTGAGACAGGAGCGGTCCGGAGACACTGTGGCCCCATCCGAAGAAACCCCGGACAGGGCCAAACAGGAAGGATATAACCCCACCCACTCCGCCCAAAGCACAGCCCCCGCACCACTAGAGGGATATCCCCAACCACCAACTTACAATCCTGAGACAAGGCCGAGTATAGCCCACAGAGGTCTCCACCACAGCACAAACCAGGGGGGCGCCAACCCAGACAGGAAGATCACGTCAGTAACTCAACCCACTCAAGTGACGCACCCCTCCCAGGGGACGGCATGAAAGAGCACCAGCAAGCCAGTGACTCAGCCCCTGCAACAGGGTTAGAGGCAGAGAACCCCAGTGGAGAGGGGAACCGGCCCGGCAGAGACAGCAAGGGCTGTTCGTTGCTCCAGCCTTTCCGTTCACCTTCACACTCCTGGGCCAGACTACACTCAATCATATGACCTACTGAAGAGATAAGTCTTCAGTAAAGACTTAAAGGTTGAGACCGAGTCTGCGTCTCTCACATGGGTAGGCAGACTGATCCATAAAAATGGAGATCTATAGGAGAAAGCCCTGCCTCCCGCTGTTTGCTTAGAAATTCTAGGGACAATTAGGAGGCCTGCGTCTTGTGACCGTAGCGTACGTATTGGTATGTACGGCAGGACCAACTCGGAAAGATAGGTAGGAGCAAGCCCATGTAACGCTTTATAGGTTAACAGTAAAACCTTGAAATCAGCCCTTGCCTTAACAGGAAGCCAGTGTAGGGAAGCTAGCACTGGAGTAATATGATCAAATTTCTTGGTTCTAGTCAGGATTCTAGCAGCCGTATTTAGCACTAACTGAAGTTTATTTAGTGCTTTATCCGGGTAGCCGGAAAATAGAGCATTGCAGTAGTCTAACCTAGAAGTAACAAATGCATGGATTAATTTTTCTGCATCATTTTTGGACAGAAAATTTCTGATTTTTGCAATGTTACGTAGATGGAAAAAAGCTGTCCTTGAAACAGTCTTGATATGTTCGTCAAAAGAGAGATCAGGGTCAAGAGTAACACCGAGGTCCTTCACAGTTTTATTTGAGACGACTTTACAACCATCTAGATGAATTGTCAGATTTAACAGAAGATCTCTTTGTTTCTTGGGACCTAGAACAAGCATCTCTGTTTTGTCCGAGTTTAAAAGTAAAAAGTTTTCAGCCATCCACTTCCTTATGTCTGAAACACAGGCTTCTAGCGAGGGCAATTTTGGGGCTTCACCATGTTTCATTGAAATGTACAGCTGTGTGTCATCCGCATAGCAGTGAAAGTTAACATTATGTTTTCGAATAACATCCCCAAGAGGTAAAATATATAGTGAAAACAATAGTGGTCCTAAAACGGAACCTTGAGGAACACCGAAATGTACAGTTGATTTGTCGGAGGACAGACCATTCACAGAGACAAACTGATATCTTTCCGACAGGTAGGATCTAAACCAGGCCAGAACTTGTCCGTGTAGACCAATTTGGGTTTCCAGTCTCTCCAAAAGAATGTGGTGATCGATGGTGTCAAAGGCAGCACTAAGGTCTAGTAGCACGAGGACAGATGCAGAGCCTCGGTCTGACGCCATTAAAAGGTCATTTACCACCTTCACAAGTGCAGTCTCAGTGCTATGATGGGGTCTAAAACCAGACTGAAGCATTTCGTATACATTGTTTGTCTTCAGAAAGGCAGTGAGTTGCTGCGCAACAGCTTTTTCTAAAATTTTTGAGAGGAATGGAAGATTCGATATAGGCCGATAGTTTTTATATTTTCCGGGTCAAGGTTTGGCTTTTTCAAGAGAGGCTTTATCACTGCCACTTTTAGTGAGTTTGGTACACATCCGGTGGATAGAGAGCTGTTTATTATGTTCAACATAGGAGGGCCAAGCACAGGAAGCAGCTCCTTCAGCAGTTTAGTAGGAATAGGATCCAGTATGCAGCTTGAAGGTTTAGAGGCCATGATTATTTTCATCATTGTGTCAAGAGATATAGTACTAAAACACTTAAGTGTCTCTCCCGATCCCAGGCCCTCGCAGAGCTGTGCAGATCCAGGACAGCTAAGCCCTGGAGGAATACGCAGATTCAAAGAGGAGTCCGTAATTTGCTTTCTAATGGTCATGATCTTTTCCTCAAAGAAGTTCATGAATTTATCACTGCTGAAGTGAAAGCCATCCTCTCTTGGGGAATGCTGCTTTTTAGTTAGCTTTGCAACAGTATCAAAAAGAAATTTTGGATTGTTCTTATTTTCCTCAATTAAGTTGGAAAAGTAGGATGATCGAGCAGCAGTGAGGGCTCTTCGGTACTGCACGGTACTGTCTTTCCAAGCTAGTCGGAAGACTTCCAGTTTGGTGTGGTTCCAGTTTGATCCTGTATCACATTGCCTGCGTCCCAAATAGTACCCTAATACCTATATAGTTCACTACTTTTGACCAGAGCCCTATGGGCAGTGATAAAAAAGTAGTGCACTATATAGGGAACAGGGTGTAATCTGGGGTGAAGCGTCTCGCTCCGTGTTCCAGCACCTGTGACCACCAGAGGAAACCCAGTGGTATAGTGTAATCTATCACCTGTTGTTGGTGCTTACTTCACTTTGATTCTGAATCCACCACAGCCTGACAGTTAGTCATTCTAGTAGGGAGAGGAAGGTGGTGGTTAGCATTCTCTCTCTCTCTCTGTCTCTCTGTCTCTCTGTCTCTCTCTCTCTCTCTCTCTCTCTCTGTCTCTCTGTCTCTCTCTCTCTCTCTCTCTCTCTCTCTCTCTCTCTCTCTCTCTCTCTCTCTCTCTCTCTCTCTCTCTCTCTCTCTCTCTCTCTCTCTCTCTCTCTCTCTCTCTCTCTCTCTCTCTCTCTCTCTCTCTCTCTCTCTCTCTCTCTCTCTCTCTCTCTTCTCTCTCTCTCTCTCTCTCTCTCTCTCTCTCTCTCCAGTATCTCTCTCTCTCTCTCTCTCTCCAGTATCTCTCTCTCTCTCTCTCTCTCTGTCTCTCTCTCACAAACTCTGTCATCCCTCTATCGCTCTCTACATTTATGCAACCAGGAGAGTGGTTCTGCATTTACAGTTGAAGTCGGAAGTTTACATACACTTAGGTTGGAGTCATTAAAACTCGTTTTTCAACCACTCCACAAATTTCTTGCTAACAAACTATAGTTTTGGCAAGTCGGTTAGGACATCTACTTTGTGCATGACACAAGTAATTTTTCCAACAATTGTTTACAGACAGATTATTTCACTTATAATTCACTGTATCACACAATTCCAGTGGGTCACAAGTTTACAT
This sequence comes from Coregonus clupeaformis, assembly GCF_020615455.1. NCBI lineage: Eukaryota > Metazoa > Chordata > Actinopteri > Salmoniformes > Salmonidae > Coregonus > Coregonus clupeaformis. The sequence goes on from NW_025534720.1 coordinate 97,264, forward strand.
ACACTAAGTTGACTGTGCCTTTAAACAGCTTGGAAAATTCCAGAAAATGATGTCATGGCTTTAGAAGCTTCTGATAGGCTAATTGACATCATTTAAGTCAATTGGAGGTGTACCTGTGGATGTATTTCAAGGCCTATCTTCAAACTCAGTGCCTCTTTGCTTGACATCATGCGAAAATCAAACATTAGAAAAAAATGTGTAGACCTCCACAAGTCTTGTTCATCCTTGGGAGCAATTTCAAAACACCTGAAGGTACCACGTTCATCTGTACAAACAATAGTATGCAAGTATAAACACCATGGGACCACGCATCCGTCATACCGCTCAGGAAGGAGACGAGTTTTGTCTCCTAGAGATGAATGTACTTTGGTGCGAAAAGTGCAAATCAATCCCAGAACAACAGCAAAGGACCTTGTGAAGATGCTGGAGGAAACCGGTACAAAAGTATCTATATCCACAGTAAAACTAGTCCTATATCGACATAACCTGAAAGGCCGCTCAGCAAGGAAGAAGCCACTGCTCCAAAACCGCCATAAAAAAGACAGACTACGGTTTGCAACTGCACATGGGGACAAAGATCTTACTTTTTGGAGAAATGTCCTCTGGTCTGATGAAACAAAAATAGAACTGTTTGGCCATAATGACCATCGTTATATTTGAAGGAAAAAGGGGGTCGCTTGCAAGCCGAAGAACACCATCCCAACCGTGAAGCACGGGGGTGGAAGCATCATGCTGTGGGGGTGCTTTGCTGCAGGAGGGACTGGTACACTTCACAAAATAGATGGCATCATGAGGAAGGAAAATTATGTGGATATATTGAAGCAACATCTCAAGACATCAGTCAGGAAGTTAAAGCTTGGTTGCAAATGGGTCTTCCAAATGGACAATGACCCCAAGCATACTTCCAAAGTTGTGGCAAAATGGCTTAAGGACAACAAACTCAAGGTATTGGAGTGGCCATCACAAAGCCCTGACCTCAATCCTATAGAAAATATGTGGGCAGAACTGAAAAAGTGGGTGCGAGCAAGTAGGCCTACAAACCTGACTCAGTTACACCAGCTCTGTCAGGAGGAATGGGCCAAAATTCACCCAACTTATTGTGGGAAGCTTGTAGAAGGCTACCCGAAACGTTAAACAATTTAAAGGCAATGCTACCAAATACTAATTGAGTGTATGTAAACTTCTGACCCACTGGGAATGTGATGAAATAAATAAAAGCTGAAATAAATAATTCTCTCTACCATTATTCTGACATTTCACATTCTTAAAATAAAGTGGTGATCCTAACTGACCTAAGACAGGGAATTTTTACTAGGATTAAATGTCAGGAATTGTGAACAACTGAGTTTAAATGTATTTGGCTAAGGTCTATGTAAACTTCCGACTTCAACTGTATGTAACCAACCAACCAAGAGAAAAAAAACAACATGGTAAGAAGTGTTTTCAGAGGAAGAAAGATATTGTATTTCAATCCAACCTTCTGTAAACTATAGACCTATGTTCTGTAAGCTACATACCTATGTTCTGCAAGCTACATACCTATGTTCTGTAAACTATAGACCTATGTTCTGTAAGCTATAGACCTATGTTCTGTAAACTATAGGCCTATGTTCTGTAAACTATAGACCTATGTTCTGTAAACTATAGGCCTATGTTCTGTAAACTATAGACCTATGTTCTGTAAGCTACATACTTATGTTCTGCAAGCTACATACCTATGTTCTGCAAGCTACATACCTATGTTCTGTAAACTATAGACCTATGTTCTGTAAGCTATATACCTATGTTCTGTAAGCTATAGGCCTATGTTCTGTAAACTATAGGCCTATGTTCTGTAAACTATAGGCCTATGTTCTGTAAACTATAGACCTATGTTCTGTAAACTATAGACCTATGTTCTGTAAGCTATATACCTATGTTCTGTAAGCTATAGAACTATGTTCTGTAAGCTATAGACCTATGTTCTGTAAGCTATAGACCTATGTTCTGTAAGCTATAGACCTATGTTCTGTAAGCTATAGACCTATGTTCTGTAAGCTATAGACCTATGTTCTGTAAACTATAGACCTATGTTCTGTAAACTATAGACCTATGTTCTGTAAACTATAGACCTATGGTCTGTAAGCTTTGAATCAAATAAAATCAAATTGTATTTGTCACATGCAACAGGTTTAGAGCTTACCATGAAATGTTTACTTACAAACCCTTAACCAACAATGCAGTTTTAAGAAAATAGAGTTAAGAAAATATTTACTAAATAAACTAAAGTAACACAACAAAATAACAATAACAAGACTATATACAGGGGGTACCGGTACTGAGTCAATGTGCACAGGTTAGTCGAGGTAATTTGTACATGTAGGTAGGGGTAAAGTGACTATGCATTGATAATAAACAGCGAGTAGCAGCAATGTAAAAACAATGGGAGGGGGGAGGGTGTCAATGTAAATAGACCGGCTGGCCATTTGATTAACTGTTCAGCCGTCTTATGGCTTGGGGGTAGAAGCTGTTAAGGAGCCTTTTGTTTCTAGACTTGGCGCTCCGGTACCGCTTGCCGTGCGGTAGCAGAGAGAACAGTCTATGACTAGGGCCTTCCTCTGACACCGCCTGGTATAGAGGTCCTGGATGGCAGGAAGCTTGGCCCCAGTGATGTACTGGGCCGTACGCACTACCCTCTGTAGCGCCTTACGGTCAGATGCAGAGCAGTTGCCATACCAGGCGGTGATGCAACCGGTCAGGATGCTCTCGATGGTGCAGTTGTATAACTTTTTGAGGATCTAGGGACCCATGCCATATCTTTTCATTGTCCTGAGGGGTAAAAGGTGTTGTCGTGCCATCTTCACGACTGTCTTGGTGTGTTTGGACCATGATAGTTCGTTGGTGACGTCGACACCAAGGAACTTGAAACCACTATTTGAATAAACATGAAAAGGTGAATGTAAGAAGCGCTCATCATTTCAAATAGGCTACATGTCGTATTAAACAGCATATAAATACTCTAAATAGGTCAGGAGACAGACAGGGAGTCTAAGAACGAAAGAAAATGAATTATTTAGGCTATATTATTTATATTATTTCAAGGCTAAAGCCTACAAAGAAATACATTGTGAAACATTAGCGAGTGCAACACAATAGGCTGGTAGGGACATAAATCGCTCAGCATTTAAACAACATTTCATTGTATTAAATCATTATAGTCTATACATTGTGCATACAGTCTGTGACTTAGAATTAAATGCAAATTAAACGGAAACTGACTTATTAGTGCCTTTGAATTAGTGCATTTTCAGAAACACGGGTTTGGCCAGTCTGTGGCTTCAGGCTCATGTGATGGTGCCTGGAGAGCAGGCCAGCAGCGGAGAATACCCTCTCCATGGTGCCTGGAGAGCAGGCCAGCAGCGGAGAATACCCTCTCCATGGTGCCTGGAGAGCAGGCCAGCAGCGGAGAATACCCTCTCCATGGTGCCTGGAGAGCAGGCCAGCAGCGGAGAATACCCTCTCCATGGTGCCTGGAGAGCAGGCCAGCAGCGGAGAATACCCTCTCCATGGTGCCTGGAGAGCAGGCCAGCAGCGGAGAATACCCTCTCCATGGTGCCTGGAGAGCAGGCCAGCAGCGGAGAATACCCTCTCCATGGTGCCTGGAGAGCAGGCCAGCAGCGGAGAATACCCTCTCCTCACTCGCAGAGCCACTGGGGATGCTAAACACCACCACTACCACCACCACTACTACCACCACCCTCTCCCCAGGACCACCACCACCCCATCCCTGGTCCCCTGGGGATGCTAAACACTACCACTACCACCACCACTACTACCACCACCCTCTCCCCAGGACCACCACCACCCCATCCCTGGTCCCCTGGGGATGCTAAACACTACCACTACCACCACCACTACTACCACCACCCTCTCCCCAGGACCACCACCACCCCATCCCTGGTCCCCTGGGGATGCTAAAGCACTACCACTACCACCACCACTACTACCACCACCCTCTCCCCAGGACCACCACCACCCCATCCCTGGTCCCCTGGGGATGCTAAACACTACCACTACCACCACCACTACTACCACCACCCTCTCCCCAGGACCACCACCACCCCATCCCTGGTCCCCTGGGGATGCTAAACACTACCACTACCACCACCACTACTACCACCACCCTCTCCCCAGGACCAACACCACCCCATCCCTGGTCCCCTGGGGATGCTAAACACTACCACTACCACCACCACTACTACCACCACCCTCTCCCCCAGGACCACCACCACCCCATCCCTGGTCCCCTGGGGATGCTAAACACTACCACTACCACCACCACTACTACCACCACCCTCTCCCCAGGACCACCACCACCCCATCCCTGGTCCCCTGGGGATGCTAAACACTACCACTACCACCACCACTACTACCACCACCCTCTCCCCAGGACCACCACCACCCCATCCCTGGTCCCCTGGGGATGCTAAACACTACCACTACCACCACCACTACTACCACCACCCTCTCCCCAGGACCACCACCACCCCATCCCTGGTCCCCTGGGGATGCTAAACACTACCACTACCACCACCACTACTACCACCACCTCTCCCCAGGACCACCACCACCCCATCCCTGGTCCCCTGGGGATGCTAAACACTACCACTACCACCACCACTACTACCACCAACTCTCCCAGGACCACCACCACCCCATCCCTGGTCCCCTGGGGATGCTAAACACTACCACTACCACCACCACTACTACCACCACCCTCTCCCCAGGACCACCACCACCCCATCCCTGGTCCCCTGGGGATGCTAAACACTACCACTACCACCACCACTACTACCACCACCCTCTCCCCAGGACCACCACCACCCCATCCCTGGTCCCCTGGGGATGCTAAACACTACCACTACCACCACCACTACTACCACCACCCTCTCCCCAGGACCACCACCACCCCATCCCTGGTCCCCTGGGGATGCTAAACACTACCACTACCACCACCACTACTACCACCACCCTCTCCCCAGGACCACCACCACCCCATCCCTGGTCCCCTGGGGATGCTAAACACTACCACTACCACCACCACTACTACCACCACCCTCTCCCCAGGACCACCACCACCCCATCCCTGGTCCCCTGGGGATGCTAAACACTACCACTACCACCACCACTACTACCACCACCCTCTCCCCAGGACCAACACCACCCCATCCCTGGTCCCCTGGGATGCTAAACACTACCACTACCACCACCACTACTACCACCACCCTCTCCCCCAGGACCACCACCACCCCATCCCTGGTCCCCTGGGGATGCTAAACACTACCACTACCACCACCACTACTACCACCACCCTCTCCCCAGGACCACCACCACCCCATCCCTGGTCCCCTGGGGATGCTAAACACTACCACTACCACCACCACTACTACCACACCCTCTCCCCAGGACCACCACCACCCCATCCCTGGTCCCTGGGGATGCTAAACACTACCACTACCACCACCACTACTACCACCACCCTCTCCCCAGGACCACCACCACCCCATCCCTGGTCCCCTGGGGATGCTAAACACTACCACTACCACCACCACTACTACCACCACCCTCTCCCCAGGACCACCACCACCCCATCCCTGGTCCCCTGGGGATGCTAAACACTACCACTACCACCACCACTACTACCACCACCCTCTCCCCAGGACCACCACCACCCCATCCCTGGTCCCCTGGGGATGCTAAACACTCCACCACTACCACCACCACTACTACCACCACCCTCTCCCCAGGACCACCACCACCCCATCCCTGGTCCCCTGGGGATGCTAAACACTACCACTACCACCACCACTACTACCACCACCCTCTCCCCAGGACCACCACCACCCCATCCCTGGTCCCCTGGGGATGCTAAACACTACCACTACCACCACCACTACTACCACCACCCTCTCCCCAGGACCACCACCACCCCATCCCTGGTCCCCTGGGGATGCTAAACACTACCACTACCACCACCACTACCACCACCCTCTCCCCAGGACCACCCACCACCCCATCCCTGGTCCCCTGGGGATGCTAAACACTACCACTACCACCACCACTACTACCACCACCCTCTCCCCAGGACCACCACCACCCCATCCCTGGTCCCCTGGGGATGCTAAACACTACCACTACCACCACCACTACTACCACCACCCTCTCCCCAGGACCACCACCACCCCATCCCTGGTCCCCTGGGGATGCTAAACACTACCACTACCACCACCACTACTACCACCACCCTCTCCCCAGGACCACCACCACCCCATCCCTGGTCCCTGGGGATGCTAAACACTACCACTACCACCACCACTACTACCACCACCCTCTCCCCAGGACTAACACCACCCCATCCCTGGTCCCCTGGGGATGCTAAACACTACCACTACCACCACCACTACTACCACCACCCTCTCCCCAGGACCACCACCACCCCATCCCTGGTCCCCTGGGGATGCTAAACACTACCACTACCACCACCACTACTACCACCACCCTCTCCCCAGGACCACCACCACCCCTCCCTGGTCCCCTGGGGATGCTAAACACTACCACTACCACCACCACTACTACCACCACCCTCTCCCCAGGACCACCACCACCCCATCCCTGGTCCCCTGGGGATGCTAAACACTACCACTACCACCACCACTACTACCACCACCCTCTCCCCAGGACCACCACCACCCCATCCCTGGTCCCCTGGGGATGCTAAACACTACCACTACCACCACCACTACTACCACCACCCTCTCCCCAGGACCACCACCACCCCATCCCTGGTCCCCTGGGGATGCTAAACACTACCACTACCACCACCACTACTACCACCACCCTCTCCCCAGGACCACCACCACCCCATCCCTGGTCCCCTGGGGATGCTAAACACTACCACTACCACCACCACTACTACCACCACCCTCTCCCCAGGACCACCACCACCCCATCCCTGGTCCCCCTGTAACTCTACCCGACGGGGAGACAACATAGAGGGGGGAGAAGAGTTAAGAGGACTGGCCTGGGTATTCAACAAAAACCACCAGCCACCAACCACACAGTACTACACACCTACTGCTTTCATTAACATCACCAGCCATACACTACAGTACACAGCCACTTCTACGCCCAGACCCTATTAAACAGCCCCACAGCCAGCTCCTTGCCATGTGTTTCTCTCTACTCTCTACTAAGAGAAACACAGGCCTAGAATCTGGGCTGCTGCTGGAGCTTATCCTGGTAAGTACAGCAGCCTGAGAGGCGTCCTAAATGGCATATATAGTGCACTACTTTTGACCTGTCCCAATAGTGCACTTTATGGGTAATACCCAGCAAACAGGGGACGTCCTGAGGACATTCGGGTGACGTTCCCATTAAAGTCCCTTAAGGGTTTTGGTGCGACGTTATCCCACAGACGTTCTGAGAACGTTTTAAGAATGTTGCGTGATGGTCCCAAGGGAACGTTCTCTGAGGGACCTTTTTATAGTTCCCGGGTAGTCCCGGGGACATTTTTAGGACGTTCTTGGGACATTGTGTAATGGTTTACCTAAAGGTCCCCTGAACGTTCTTGGGATGTTGTGTCATGGTACCCTGGAGGTTTTTGTCACGTGATGGTCCCAAACCATTATAAGTAAAGTAATTAAATGGTAGGGGGTTTTAAGGTAAGTGGTGTTAAAAATCTTTAATCAAGTGACATGATCACTTAGTACTGACTTTCAACAAGACCCCACCTGGGATTTGAACTCACAACCTCTGGATTTGTGGTATGCTGATCTTTCTGCTACGGCACAAAGTCTGTAGAATCTCAGAAGTCCCCTATACATTCATTACCTATAATACATCTCTGCACTTAAAGCTTGCCATCTGACTGTTATTTTAGTTTTCAGTTAATCTGACTATTCTCTCATTGATTTCATTGACTTATTTCAGCAATTTGAGGGTTTTCAGCATAGTTGTCTAATGTTGGTGGGGCATATTATTCTGTTTTAATGTTCCTCCTGAGTCACTATGATAAATATAATAATTTTTCTACAGTGTATTTTTAACAGAGCTAAGATTTAGTTTGAAGTGCAAAGAGTAGGAACAGGCCTACATGTGAAATCAGGGGTCCTTCAGGGGACCATGACACAACATCCCAAGAAAGTACTAAAAACGTCCTCGGGACATCCAGGGGACCAACCGGGAATTAGACAAAACCTCCAGGGGTCCATGACACAACGCCCTGACCACTTCAGGTGACCATTTCGTGACGTCCCGGGGACGTCCTAACGGCTCATTATTGTATGCAGGGTGAAGGTGCTATTTCAGGTGCACTATCCAGGGAATAGGGTGCCATTTTGGACGCAAGCCTAGTCATTACATGGGCCTAATAGCCTGGAAGGAAGGGCAGCAGCCTGGTCCTGGTCCAATCACAGAAGGGCCTTGACTAGTTACTTCTTACTTCCTGTTATTATAGAATTATATCGTCACGGCAACTAAAATTAGAATATCTGGCTGGTGCAAATAAAGTTTTTCTTCAACCGCTGTTCGTTGCCCATACTCTACTCTGTCTGGACTTTGCACTTGTTCTCTTGTTGTGTTTTCTTCTGTTTTTTTTCTTTTTTCTGTTTTGTTCAAAAAATACATAAAAGTAGAAAAGTAAATAACAGATTGGCACGCTAAATGAAGAGAGAGAAAAAGTGAGAGCGGGAGAGAAAAATAATAATATTAGCGAGTTCAAACACAGCTTTACTTGAATGAATGGCTTTCGATTTTAAAGGCAGAATACAGATGGCAGTCCAAAAGGCAGATTATGGATATTAAGGAGAGAGGCATTTTCTCCAGTAGAAGAAGAATAAGCGCTGGAGTGATTCTTTTGACAATGTTCATCATTCAGATGTGCTTCAACTGAAGCCGTGCCAACGCGGGCTTAGATCTCCCAGCACAATCGCAACATGGTGAAAAAACCCTCTGTACCCTATGTGGGTAACCAGAAAAACACAGCAACCAAACTCTGATACAACAATACTCCAGCAGTATAGATGATTAAGGCATGGCAACTAGGCCTATTGGTTTTGAAAGAATGGGCTTCAAGTTTTAAAAAAAGATTCCAGCAGCAGAATTTATGTTTTTTTTAAACATATTTGTGGATAAAGAACTAAGAGTGACTGACTGACTGGCTGACTGGCTGACTGGTTGGCTGACTGGATGACTGGCTGACTGGATGGCTGGCTGACTGGATGGCTGGCTGACTGGCTGGCTGACTGGTTGACTGGTTAGCTGGCTGACTGGCTGACTGGATGGATGACTGGATGGATGACTGGATGGATGGCTGGCTGACTGGCTGACTGGCTGACTGTCTGACTGACTTGCTGGCTGACTGACTGGCTGGCTGACTGGCTGATTGACTGGCTGGCTGACTGGCTGGCTGACTGGCTGATTGACTGGCTGGCTGACTGGCTGGCGGACTGGCTGGCTGACTGGCTGATTGACTGGCTGGCTGACTGGCTGGCTGACTGGCTGATTGACTGGCTGGCTGACTGGCTGATTGACTGGCGGGCTGACTGGCTGGCTGGCTGATTGACTGGCTGATTGACTGGCTGATTGACTGGCTGATTGACTGGCGGGCTGACTGACTGGCTGACTGACTGACTGACTGGGTGACTGGGGAGTCTGTTAAGAAATTGTCCTGAAGAGAGAGAGTGAGGAAGAGACAATACAAGAATGGGACATAACTTTATAGGTAAGCTTTGTTGTTGCACGCCGCTCTTCAGAAAGTCACGAAACAATTTGCCGGCTGTAAATAAGCTTTGAGAATTCTACTTGACATCTGCTATTAATTACCATGGTGAATAAAACAAGACCTTACACGTATTTATTTTATTTTCTTACATCTGCTGGTAGAACTAATCCCTCCATACGAGGAAATAATAATGCAGTCATTCAGAGCTTTGAAGATTTCCTGCCCCGGCCGTTCCTTCCCTTCCTACCTGCTTTTGTTGGCATGGCACCCTACGTTTGACCAGGTTACAAGTAGTGCACTATATAGGGGATAGGGTGTCATTTGGGACACCATGATGCTCTCTCTCTGCTGAGACGGAGACTATTTATATTTTTTATTATTTTATTTATCTTTAACTCTGCATCGTTGGAAAAGGACCCGTCAGTAAGCATTTCACCTGTTAGTCTAAACCTGTTGTTTACCAAGCACGTGACGAATAACATTTGATTTGATTGATTGATTTGATTTCACTTTTGTCACATTGCCAGATAACTAACGCTATCTCAGGGACTACTATTTCACACTGACGGCAGAGAGAGAGAGAGAGAGAGAGAGAGAGAGAGAGAGAGGAATAATGATACCGATTTACCTTTTTCCTGTTTTCCAAAGTGGAGGGGGACTTCCACAAATTATTGTTGATGAAAATGCCTAAGCAGGTCAAACAATAAGTTACTTATATGGCTCATGTAATCATGTCCTGTTCTTCTATGGCTCATGTAATCATGTCCTGTTCTTCTATGGCTCATGATATCATGTCCTGTTCTTCTATGGCTCATGTAATCATGTCCTGTTCTTCTATGGCTCATGTAATCATGTCCTGTTCTTCTATGGCTCATGTAATCATGTCCTGTTCTATGGCTCATGTAATCATGTTCTGTTCTTCTATGGCTCATGTAATCATGTCCTGTTCTTCTATGGCTCATGTAATCATGTCCTGTTCTTTGGCTCATGTAATCATGTCCTGTTCTTCTATGGGTCATGTAATCATGTCCTGTTCATCTATGGCTCATGTAATCATGTTCTGTTTAGTATACAGGAGAAAACAGTAGCGGTGCACAAAGACTACTGTATCTGTAGGACTGTTGAACAAGCTGATAGGGTCATAAAATTATTGAAATGGGAAAATACGTTTTTCCCAGATACCGTGGTGGTTCAATACTACCATGAGAGTACGCAGTTGTAGACTTAGGCCTGGTAATTTGTAGTCTAAATGTAAACATGTAAAATACTTGTTAAAAGTAGAGGATGATCAAGTGTTGTGTTTTCCCTGTTCTTTCTACATCTAGCACTAGCGTTACACATGGAGGTGTACCATAGTCCGTGGCATTAATGTACAGCTTCACAATATCAACTCAGTTCAATGGTAGCTTGACATTAGATCCATGGTCTCATTTCCCTTTTTTCCCAAGTGGGGGACTTCCACAAATTATTCCCGATGAGGTCAAATAATGTCCTGTTCAGTAAACAGGAGAACATACACCAGCACCGGTACTGTATGTGTAAGACTTTTCCCGTCCAGCCCAAGCATTGCATACAGTATATAATAATAAACCCTGTCTAATAAGAGGGTTACTGATCTCCTGCCACTGGCTCAAAGACTACTAAGATGGCTGCCGGCTATCTCCTCTCTCTCTCTCTCTCTCTCTCTCTCTCTCTCTCTCTCTCTCTCTCTCTCTCTCTCTCTCTCTCTCTCTCTCTCTCTCTCTCTCTCTCTCTCTCTCTCTCTCTCTCTCTCTCTCTCTCTCTCTCTCTCTCTCTCTCTCTCTCTCTCTCTCTCTCTCTCTCTCTCTCTCTCTCTCTCTCTCTCTCTCTCTCTCTCTCTCTCTCTCTCTCTCTCTCTCTCTCTCTCTCTCTCTCTCTCTCTCTCTCTCTCTCTCTCTCTCTCTCTCTCTCTCTCTCTCTTCTCTCTCTCTCTCTCTCTCTCTCTCTCTCTCTCTCTCTCTCTCTCTCTCTCTCTCTCTCTCTCTCTCTCTCTCTCTCTCTCTCTCTCTCTCTCTCTCTCTCTCTCTCTCTCTCTCTCTCTCTCTCTCTCTCTCTCTCTCTCTCTCTCTCTCTCTCTCTTCATCTTCCCTCTCTTCTTCATAACCAATCACTCAGACACAGTTGTATGCGAAACGGTTTCTATGGATGATACAGTACAGAGTTCCTGTGTGTTGTTAGAGATCAGAAATAGCCATCCCCAAGAGGTGCACCTGCACCTGCAAAAGGAAAAACATGTACAAAATAGCTACATTCTGGTGAGATGACAGAAGTGAAAGTGTAAAGTTATTGGTGTCAGCCTCCTCAGGTGATTTCCAGCGTTTAAATAGATTACCAAAGAATCAACCAAAGAATCAACTTGCCGATGTTCTTGTCTCATGGTATTTGCACTTACAATTTTCTGAAGAAGCTAACTAGGTCTGACTGATAACATGAATACAAAACCAACAGGACCTTAAACAACTTCTTCCTGCCTGAATTTGGGGAAAACAAATCCCTTCCAACTTCTTCCTGTTCTGAGGTCTGCGTTCATAATAAGCCTAGTTGTTCTGTCTTTAAACTCCAGGTCACACCATCCACAACACTTCCACTGTTTGATCCCATAAAAAAATATATTCAAGAATTGACTTTTCAGTTTAGTGTACAATAGCACACAAACAACATGTAATGTATTTGTCCCCTTTCCTCTAGAATCTCTTATTTTTCATCCCATCTCTATATAGAGCACTACATTTGACCAGGAACCACAGGACTCAGGTTAACGGTAGTGCACTATACAGAGAAGAGGGTGCCAATTGGTGACGGGTTAACGGTAGTGCACTATACAGAGAAGAGGGTGCCATTTGGGACGGGTTAACGGTAGTGCACTATACAGAGAAGAGGGTGCCATTTGGGACGGGTTAACGGTAGTGCACTATACAGAGAAGAGGGTGCCATTTGGGACGGGTTAACGGTAGTGCACTATACAGAGAAGAGGGTGCCATTTGGGACGGGTTAACGGTAGTGCACTATACAGAGAAGAGGGTGCCATTTGGGACGGGTTAACGGTAGTGCACTATACAGAGAAGAGGGTGCCATTTGGGACGGGTTAACGGTAGTGCACTATACAGAGAAGAGGGTGCCATTTGGGACGGGTTAACGGTAGTGCACTATACAGAGAAGAGGGTGCCATTTGGGACGGGTTAACGGTAGTGCACTATACAGAGAAGAGGGTGCCATTTGGGACGGGTTAACGGTAGTGCACTATACAGAGAAGAGGGTGCCATTTGGGATGCAGCCTCAGTTATGGCTATGAACAAAGCAGCCGTGGGGAGGGACAACAACAGGTGAATAAGTAGTTATATAGAGAGAGGTGCCCTCGGGAGGGCTAGAGAGACAGAGGGAGAGAGAGGTGCCCTCGGGAGGGCTAGAGAGACAGAGGGAGAGAGACTAAGAGAGAGAGGTGCCCTCGGGAGGGCTAGAGAGATAGAGAGAGAGAGAGAGAGAGGGCTAGAGAGACAGAGGGAGAGACAGAGGGGGAGAGAGGTGCCCTCGGGAGGGCTAGAGAGACAGAGGGAGAGAGAGGTGCCCTCGGGAGGGCTAGAGAGACAGAGGGAGAGAGACTAAGAGAGAGAGGTGCCCTCGGGAGGGCTAGAGAGACAGAGGGAGAGAGACTAAGAGAGAGAGGTGCCCTCGGGAGGGCTAGAGAGACAGAGGGAGAGAGACTAAGAGAGAGAGGTGCCCTCGGGAGGGCTAGAGAGACAGAGGGAGAGAGACAGAGGGAGGGCTAGAGAGACAGAGGGAGAGAGACAGAGGGAGGGCTAGAGAGACAGAGGGAGAGAGAGGTGCCCTCGGGAGGGCTAGAGAGACAGAGGGAGAGAGAGGTGCCCTCGGGAGGGCTAGAAAGACAGAGGGAGAGAGACTAAGAGAGAGGTGCCCTCGGGAGGGCTAGAGAGACAGAGGGAGAGAGACTAAGAGAGAGAGGTGCCCTCGGGAGGGCTAGAGAGACAGAGGGAGAGAGACTAAGAGAGAAAGGTGCCCTCGGGAGGGCTAGAGAGATAGAGAGAGAGAGAGAGAGAGAGAGAGAGAGAGAGAGAGAGAGAGAGAGGTGCCATCGGGCTAGAGAGATAGAGAGAGAGAGAGAGAGAGAGAGAGAGAGAGAGAGAGAGAGAGAGAGAAAGTGCCATCGGGCTAGAGAGATAGAGAGAGAGAGAGAGAGAGAGAGAGAGGTGCTCTCGGGTTAGAGATAGAGGGAGAGAGAGAGAGAAAGAGAGGTGCCCTCGGGCTAGAGTGATAGAGGGAGAGAAAGATGTGAGGATAAGGCATTAGAAACCAAGAAAAACAAGACGGCTGCCAAGAATACTATATGGACATTCGTTAGGTTTGAAGTGCCGCTGTCGTTGACACACACACACACACACACACACACACACACACACACACACACACACACAGATGTAGGATCTTAATTTGAGCCACTTTGCTTCAGCAGGAAAATAATCCTGCAGCAACATGAAATGTGAATTATTATGTGGATTAGAATTAATTTACATTTTTGTTGGAAAATTCGCAGCAACAAAATAATTATCAAATTAAGATCTAACATTTGTACAGGCACACACACAAACACACACATAGACACATAAACGCACACACACTTGACAAAGAAGTCCTTGAGCTCGGCAGCATAACAACAGGACCATTTGCAGGCCTGCCTTGCAGAGGTGCATGGGCAACCCCTGGTTTCTATGTGCTAGGCCTAAAGATGTAGGATCTTAATTTGATCACTCTTTTGTTGCTGAGAATTTTCCTGCATAGGACGAAATGCAAATGTGTAGTGTATTTTAGTTTTAAAAAGGCTTCTAAAGTTTGTAATTTCCACTTTGTAAATTCAGACTTGATTTGCCCTAACAAAAAATGTATCAACCCCTACAACAATTTTCATGAATTATAATCCACATAATAATTCACATTTCCTGTTGCTGCAGGATAATTTTCCTTCTCAAGCAAACTGGCTCAAATTAAGATCCTACATCTGTAGCTGTGTATTTCCCTCCCTCACACAAACTTTACAGGAGTTCATGCCATTCCCTATAAGCTTTACTTGGCCTAAACAATGCTATTCATTTTGTTATCAACAGTGATGATTGACCACAATCAATATCAATAGCAGTTTCCAGTCTCGCTCTCCATAACTTAAAATCCAGTGATCTGTTCTTAGGACCACTATAATTTAACACATTTAAAACGCTGTGGAATAAAACGTAAGCAGAACTGACATGTTGACATTGTCTCATACCAGAATTCACCCTCCTTATAAGAGCTCTGTACAGTACATAGGCTAGCATTTATTTATTTTATTTTATTTAACCTTTATTTAAACAGGGAGTCAAATTGAGATAAAAAAATATATTTTACAAGAGAGCCCTGTTACATTACAATTTAAAAAAAATAAAAAAACAGAATACATGTATGTGTATAAAACAATATAATTCTGCACACAGTAAACCAAAATAAACATATTTAATAAAAGCAATCACATTCGACTACATAGAGGTCCCCAATCAATCATTTAAACTGTCTGAGTGGCACTAGAACATCTAACTGCAGTGAACTCTGCAGATTGCTCCACAAATTAGGGGCAGCACACCAAGCCCCTATGGAGTGACAGGACAGACAGGCATTGGTCCGTGGGACCTCCACAACCTGCCTGTTGTTCCTGGGACAAAACATCCACCCTCTCTCTTCCCACACATACACACACACACACACACACACACACACACACACACACACACACACACACACACACACACACACACACACACACACACACACACACACACACACACACACACACACGCACACACACACACACACACACAGTATACACACACACACACACACACACACACAGTATACACACACACACACACACACACACACACACACACACACACACACACACAAACACACAGTACACACACACACCACACAAACACACACACACACACACAGTATACACACACACAGTATACACACACACACACACACACACACACACACAGTATACACACACACACACACACACAGTATACACACACACACACACACACACACACAGTATACACACACACACACACACACACACACACACAGTATACACACACCCTCCATCTCTCCCCAGCAGGACAAGTCTCAACATGATCTCAGAGACTCAGCTCTTCCTGACGTCACTCCTCCTCTCTGCTCCAGATACATACCATAACAAACAGCTAGTTGTTTGTGTAACATGCTGACCAAACCAGCCACTTTGTGTGAGCGAGCATCGCAAAATAAATGTACACATACATATTATTCAATCATTGCACCCAAACTGCTCGACCGCGTCAACGAGCGTCTGCGTAGCCAGGCGCTAAAATAAAACTTGGCTCTATTTTAAGACGCTTGACGCATCTGCAAGTCCCACCTCTCCCATCTACTCATTGGTCTTTAGGAGCATACTAACACACGTGGGTGATTGAAAGACGAACGAGGTCCACACTCCAGCCCAGTTGGTGGCGGTTATGTACCTTCAAGTTGGTTGCCAAGCGCCATATGAAATCCACAGAAGAAGAAGAAGCAGAAGATGAATTAACGAAGAGAGATTAATCAAAGAAAACTAACTAGGTTTCCCCTTTTATCTGTGGATGAATTGTCGTAGTAGAGAACACACATTTTGTGTGATTCAAAATGGGTCGAAATTCAACAAAGATCCAGAAAAAAAAGAGCATTTCAGGTAAAATAACAACCCAATGTTTAACTCCCGGGAAAAATTAGCTAGCAACAGCAAGCTAGCTAAATGCATATGAACGTTTCATGTGTGTTTCGACCTGTCCCCAAATGAATACAGTTGGTTCACAGTTGGTTTTGGTATTTTAACCTGCGTGTCATGAACGCGTCTGGTGGGGATGGACTAAATCAACATGCGCACGACGGCGCACACGGAAACACGCGGAAACACGCGAGGAGCTGGTTTGCTAGCCGGTGCCCCCGCACATTGACTCTGCAACGGTACCCCCCTGTATATATAGCCTCCCTACTGTCACTTTATTTTACTTCTGCTCTTTTTTTTCTCAACACTTTTTTTGTTGTTGTTTTATTTTTACTTTTTTTGTTTAAAATAAATGCACTGTTGGTTAAGGGCTGTAAGTAAGCATTTCACTGTAATGTCTGCACCTGTTGTATTCGGCGCATGTGACCAATAAAATTTGATTTGATTTGATTTGATTTGGTCAGCATTTAACAGGCTAGCAGCTCCTACATCTTAGCTCAGAGGTCAGGCCCTACAGAAACACACTATCATTAAGGAGGCAGTCTCAAGGGCTTGACTGTCTCAGAAAATAAAAAACGGTACGCTTCATGTTTAGTGTCTAGTGACGCATGCCTACTGCTTTATTTAATCTTTATTTTGCAGTTTTATATAAAACGGAAAATATTTAGATCAGGCAGACAGGTGCCTTTCATACAGGCCTTGAACCTCAGAAAGAGAAGGAAAACTGTTTATAAGGAGACATCTCCTTACAAAAGAGCTTATGTTTCTAAAAGTGCCGTAGCAATTTGTCTACATCTCTATCACAGAGTACAGAAAGAGTCTTTGTGTTGAGGAAATATGTATTTCTGTCAGTAGGGATGTCAGTAGGTATTTCAGTAGGGATGTCAGTAGGGATGTCAGTAGGGATGTCAGTAGGGATATCAGTAGGGATATCAGTAGGTATTTCAGTAGGGATATCAGTAGGGATATCAGTAGGTATTTCAGTAGGGATGTAAGTAGGTATTTCAGTAGGGATGTCAGTAGAGATGTCAGTAGGTATTTCAGTAGGGATATCAGTAGGGATATCAGTAGGTATTTCAGTAGGGATATCAGTAGGGATATCAGTAGGTATTTCAGTAGGGATATCAGTAGGGATATCAGTAGGTATTTCAGTAGGGATATCAGTAGGGATATCAGTAGGTATTTCAGTAGGGATGTCAGTAGAGATGTCAGTAGGTATTTCAGTAGGGATATCAGTAGGGATATCAGTAGGTATTTCAGTAGGGATATCAGTAGGGATATCAGTAGGTATTTCAGTAGGGATGTAAGTAGGTATTTCAGTAGGTATTTCAGTTGGGATATCAGTAGGGATATCAGTAGGTATTTCAGTAGGGATGTCAGTAGGGATATCAGTAGGGATGTCAGTGGGTATTTCAGTAGGTATTTCAGTTGGGATATCAGTAGGGATATCAGTAGGTATTTCAGTAGGGATGTCAGTAGGTATTTCAGTAGGGATATCAGTAGGGATATCAGTAGGTATGTCAGTAGGGATGTCAGTAGGGATGTCAGTAGGTATTTCAGTAGGGATGTCAGTAGGTATTTCAGTAGGGATGTCAGTAGGTATTTCAGTAGGGATGTCAGTAGGGATGTCAGTAGGGATGTCAGTAGGGATGTCAGTAGGGATGTCAGTAGGGATGTCAGTAGGTATTTCAGTAGGGATGTCAGTAGGGATGTCAGTAGGGATGTCAGTAGGGATGTCAGTAGGGATATCAGTAGGGATATCAGTAGGTATTTCAGTATGGATGTCAGTAGGGATGTCAGTAGGTATTTCAGTAAGGATGTCAGTAGGTATTTCAGTAGGGATGTCAGTAGGTATTTCAGTAGGGATGTCAGTAGGTATTTCAGTAGGGATATCAGTAGGTATTTCAGTAGGGATGTCAGTAGGGATGTCAGTAGGGATGTCAGTAGGTATTTCAGTAGGGATGTCAGTAGGGATGTCAGTAGGGATGTCAGTAGGGATGTCAGTAGGGATATCAGTAGGGATATCAGTAGGTATTTCAGTAGGGATGTCAGTAGGGATGTCAGTAGGGATGTCAGTAGGTATTTCAGTAGGGATGTCAGTAGGGATGTCAGTAGGGATGTCAGTAGGTATTTCAGTAGGTATTTCAGTAGGGATGTCAGTAGGGATGTCAGTAGGGATGTCAGTAGGGATATCAGTAGAGATGTCAGTAGGTATTTCAGTAGGGATATCAGTAGGGATATCAGTAGGTATTTCAGTAGGGATGTCAGTAGGGATATCAGTAGGGATGTCAGTGGGTATTTCAGTAGGTATTTCAGTTGGGATATCAGTAGGGATATCAGTAGGTATTTCAGTAGGGATGTCAGTAGGGATGTCAGTAGGTATTTCAGTAGGGATATCAGTAGGGATATCAGTAGGTATGTCAGTAGGGATGTCAGTAGGTATTTCAGTAGGGATGTCAGTAGGTATTTCAGTAGGGATGTCAGTAGGTATTTCAGTAGGGATGTCAGTAGGGATGTCAGTAGGGATGTCAGTAGGTATTTCAGTAGGGATGTCAGTAGGGATGTCAGTAGGGATGTCAGTAGGTATTTCAGTAGGAATGTCAGTAGGGATGTCAGTAAGGATGTCAGTAGGTATTTCAGTAGGTATTTCAGTAGGGATGTCAGTAGGGATATCAGTAGGGATATCAGTAGGGATGCCAGTAGGGATGTCAGTAGGGATGTCAGTAGGGATGTCAGTAGGGATATCAGTAGGTATTTCAGTAGGGATATCAGTACGGATGTCAGTAGAGATGTCAGTAGGTATTTCAGTAGGGATGTCAGTAGGTATTTCAGTAGGGATATCAGTAGGGATATCAGTAGGTATTTCAGTAGGGATGTAAGTAGGTATTTCAGTAGGTATTTCAGTTGGGATATCAGTAGGGATATCAGTAGGTATTTCAGTAGGGATGTCAGTAGGGATATCAGTAGGGATGTCAGTGGGTATTTCAGTAGGTATTTCAGTTGGGATATCAGTAGGGATATCAGTAGGTATTTCAGTAGGGATGTCAGTAGGGATGTCAGTAGGTATTTCAGTAGGGATATCAGTAGGGATATCAGTAGGTATGTCAGTAGGGATGTCAGTAGGTATTTCAGTAGGGATGTCAGTAGGTATTTCAGTAGGGATGTCAGTAGGGATGTCAGTAGGTATTTCAGTAGGGATGTCAGTAGGGATGTCAGTAGGTATTTCAGTAGGGATGTCAGTAGGTATTTCAGTAGGGATATCAGTAGGTATTTCAGTATGGATGTCAGTAGGGATGTCAGTAGGTATTTCAGTAAGGATGTCAGTAGGTATTTCAGTAGGGATGTCAGTAGGTATTTCAGTAGGGATGTCAGTAGGTATTTCAGTAGGGATATCAGTAGGTATTTCAGTAGGGATATCAGTAGGTATTTCAGTAGGGATGTCAGTAGGTATTTCAGTAGGGATATCAGTAGGTATTTCAGTAGGGATGTCAGTAGAGATGTCAATAGGTATGTCAGTAGGTATTTCAGTAGGGATATCAGTAGGGATGTCAGTAGGTATTTCAGTAGGTATTTCAGTAGGGATGTCAGTATGTATTTCAGTAGGGATATCAGTAGGGATGTCAGTAGGTATTTCAGTAGGGATGTCAGTAGGGATGTCAGTATGTA